>NC_050196.1:4858796-5028796 GCF_008315115.2 Sander lucioperca | reverse complement strand
AAACACTCGAGGAATGCTGCAAACATTTGACAGCCAGTGTGAATTACCTGGGAGAACATACGTGTCACAAACGGTAATTCCACAACAGCGTGACAGACGACATACTAAAGAAGATCAAAGACATATTGTGGATATTTAAAATGTCTTCCAGTTCCAGTGTTAAATATTCTTTAGAAATAAAAGTTTATTGATCTTTGAAAAGGTGTACCTGCATTATTATGTCATTATCATTATATCAGATGAAAATGGTCTCAGAACGACAATATTATCGTTTATCGCAATAATTTCTGGGACAATTTATCGTCCAGCAAAATTTGTTATCGTGACAGGCCTAACTTCAGTTTCCCAGTGAAATACATCAACGGACAAAGACTAGTCGATAAGACGAAAGCAGTGTGCCGACGTTGCTAACGCACTTGAAAAGGCATCACGCGAGTGTGAACATCACTACTACAAGGAAAAAAACGACTGCATTTTGGCTAGAGTTACGCTTTAACAACGTTAATAAAAAAAAAAGTCGCCAGCAAGCTTACCAACTTGGGTTGAATTCCCCGTTGCAGCTGTCCTGAGGTCAGGGACTGGCTCTGCTCTGTGTTTTACTGCTGTTTGCTAACTTTATGTAACGTTAAAAAAATTGCAGCAGTATCCCACCAAGGGGAGCCGTTGTACATCACTCTGACAGACAATACTCGCGGTGACCAGACCGGCGTCTGATGTACTGTATGTGTGAGCAAACGCGAGCGATTATGTTGTCTAGGTGGTTTAATAAGAACTGCACACATGGCTACACATAACGTGCAGTCAGTTAACACTCGGTGAACTGCGGTTAATGGTGAAATCGGTTAACCACTGCATCCCTATTACAGATAGAAAGTACTGGAAAAGGGTACTTTCAATTGAATAACAGACTTATTATTCCAGTCATATTTTATCATTTAAGTTTTCTTTAAAATAGTGTTTAAATCCCGTCTCGTTCCCCTGAACTAGTGCTGTTACGGAACCATCACTGATCTGTGGTCCCTACGGATCAACACTCACAGTTCGGAATGCATGTGAACTAGGGCTGAACGATTAATTGCATGTTAAAACGCGATTTCCTAATCGCAAAGGCTACGATTGGTCACATGACTCGCGAGAGCAAATCAGTCTGCACTCCGCAGAGAAAGCATCAACTAGCACGCTAACGCTACGCCGTACCTTGAGCTGATTTCTGTCATTCAAACAACTCTGAGTTGTAGTTTAAAACTTTTACAGCCATTTTAATAAAATGAAGGGTTTTATTCTGGTTCGAGTCCATACGTGCAGTTAATGGATACAGATACGCAGAACTGAAGGCTCTGTTGGCAACTATTAGCTAGCTCTGATTAGCGGTTAGCTCCGGTTAGCGGTTAGCTCCGTTATAAAGATATGGAGTGGAGGAGCTGCCACTGAGAGGGGTAACAACCAGACTCTGATAAATGACGTTCGGGGAGCTTTCACAGCAGCGTGGCCGCGGGGTTTCAACAGTTTTATTAGTACAGTTAATCCCACGGCAAGAACACCAGCAACTAGCTAACGTAACGATAGCCTCTCTGAACAAGTGCACACGGCAGCACGCAACTTCACGAGGGGGAGGGGCTGGAGGCAGCTCCTCTCTGTGCACTGTAAAAAAAAAAAAATACACTGGTGTGTGTGTGTGTGTGTATATACTTTATTTTTTACTTTTTTAACTGTCTAGTGTGTAATTGTGTGTTGTTCATCCTATAAAATGATTTATTGTTTGTCTTTGTGGAATAATACAGAAGACAAAGATCTTAAAAAAATAATCGAATCGCAATATTTGGGGAAAAAAATCGCAATTAGATTATTTTCAAAAATCGTTCAGCCCTAATGTGAACGGCTGATCAATTGCAAAGTTTAACCATAATAATAATAATAATAATAATAATAATAATAATAATAATAATAATAACAATAATAATAATAATAATAAGAAGAAATACAGTTTTACTGACGCTGTTACTTGAAGTAAGCTGATACATCACTACGGAGGATTGCTCAGAAAAGATACAGGCAACGCAATTTCCTATTCACTTGAACGGTGCATGTTAAAATCCGGTGCCTTAAAGCGTAACTCTTGCCAAAATGCAACCTAGGGTCTTTTTGTGAATGTACCCGAGTCAAGCATATTTAGGACGGGATCGCCACTTTTAAGATTTACCGTATTTTCGTTTTTCTTTTGAATGGGAGTGCTAGGGGCACTTTTATGCTAGCCTCAAAATAGCTATTTTTAAAACACTAAGAAGGCTTGACACAACATAAGACTTTGCTCCAAGTATCACCAGGGGCTCTACACCTTAACGAAAGCACTGACAACATTGTTTGTGTACCCAGAACTCACCGTAGCTCTTGTTGTTTCCAAATGCAACATAACAGGGAGGAGAGTAAAGATGGAAAGCTCCGAAAGCTTAGTTCCATATAAATGCACGGATTATTTCTTGTTTTGTCGTTATTGAAAAGCCTAGCCTACTGTAAGTAGCTGGATTAAACACAGTTAAAATACCGACACATAAAATGGTGTAAAAGTGTGACTGTATTTCAATGTAGAGGATTCCAACACCAGGATGTACAACAACCTGCCACTAAAGCTATGAGCTAAAAGACACAAACTAGAAATTGGTCACTGCTGTTGTCGGGAAAAACAACACAGAAGGGGCTAAATTGTCGTGTAACAGCAATTTACTGGTGAAATAAGCTATTATTGTTATAAGTTAGTTATTCAATTTTTAAGAAATCATTTAAATCCCCCCCCTTTTTTGTGCCAATCTGAAAATGTATCTAATCCGTGACTTAAAACCATGACCGATCCGTGAGTCTTGTGATCCGTTGCACCCCTACCAGGTACCCAATATTGGGTCTCTACTCGTCTTGTGGGTTAGGGTTAGGGTTAAGTGCTTAGGGTTAAGAACTTGAACCAGAGATGTCTGACTTTGAGATCCAGGAAGATTTATTTACAACTCCAACATGAAGTTAACTATGACGTTGTGAAGTTGGATGTGGTTCTGAAATATAAGCAAATAATAATGCACATTAATACGCATCTGACTTACTATGAACTAGAGGTGTTGAAATTAATCAAATAATCGATGCATCGAATCGTGGACACGGACGATGCTGCATCGATAAATCGGCCGGGCCATAATCGATTATTTCTGTTGACAATTTAATGTAGGCCTGACAACCTTTCTGTTTACATATTCTGTTATGTTTTGCACATTCAGGAAGTGCCATGTGCTCAGTGCTGTAGTTTTATGTATCCGACTTATTTAGTATTAGAGCACTGCAGAATGTTTTGGTTTTGAAGCTTGAAAAGCTACGAATTAAATATCCTAATAAATGTATTTGACGCATCGTGATGCATCGAGATATCGAATCGAAGACATGACAATCGTAATCGAGTCAAATCGGGAGATCAGTGAAGATTCACACCTCTACTATGAACATTATTTACCAAAAACTAAATGTTATAGCCACCAGCATATAACAAGAAACAATACTAAGAATTACATGAATTTCTCTGTAATAATTACCACACATGTAACATATTGCTCAGTAACACAAACGGAGAATAAGCCACTTCTATTACAGCACACATATCTGTAACGGAGCAAACAGTGTAATACACCTTTAATAGCTAAGCATGTGGCTCCACAGGCTCGGGCTACCCACATCTTCTACAAATCGGAAAAAGGAAAAGGCATACAAAAAAGTCTGTTAACATGCTGCTACATTATGTCCCCCTTCTCCTGTCTGAGCGCAGTGCGCCTGCGTGGCAACTTCAGGAACCTTGGATGAAGCTGGGAAGGGTTAAACACAGGGTTTTCACACCGTGGTAATCCACTGCGATAATAAGGATATTTTAAATGAAAAAGGGTAATTGTTACCGTCAACATTTTTACCGTGGTTTACCGTTACATCCCTAACTGGCCACCACGTTTGCAACAAACGGCAGGGGTGAAAATACCCTAATGTTAGGGTATCCACACACATGCCACTAAATACATTTTACAGTTCGCAAACATCTATTTTTAGTTGCAAATGCGAATCACTCTTTTGTGAAAAAAAGACGCTAAGGGGGTCTGAAAGTTCTGACTTTTTTTTTTTTTTTTTTTTAAACTTTAGTTCGATACAAATATAGGTCTTACTGAAGGCATTTAATGGTCAAAATATTATTAATAAATATTCGAATATATTCGAATATTAATATTAATAAACAAACAAACTTCGAATATGATTATGAATATGCAAAAGTCAAAGCCCTACTGTGTGTTTATTTAAATATGGGAACACCTACATGTAGGCCTAAGAGATTGCAATATAAGCCTGTATATTACTATTAGGACTATAGCATACATATGTCAAGGATGATTAAATTAAATAAACTTCAGCTGGAGTCCGATTAGTGATCTCTTTTCATTCCGCATTCTTTCTACAGAAAAACGTATAGTCAATAAGAGGAGGTAAACTGTGGAATAGCTTGCCCCTCCCAATAAGAGAGGGTTCAACCCCTTTAAAACTCACTTAAACAAGAGGCTGCTAGAAAACCAGAGATGCTGACTCACTTTTAACTATCACACATTCCATCACCCATACACTTTCACTGTTACATTGAATGCAGTATAGAGGTGGATGAATATTGTCTTTGTCATCGTGTATTTTTGTTTTGTTTTGTTTTGTTTGTTTTTGTCAACGTATATGTCACCATTATGTGTACCTTTTAATTTACAGGGAATGAGTGCTGTATGACTGCTGGCTGTCTCTGTTAGTCCTATGTCACGTGCCTAGGGCCTGCAGATGAAAAGTTGTTATTTTTTACTAATTCTGATAGCACCTGAGAAGCCCCGTGGTGAGGAGCAGAGAGTTCGCTTGGAGTTCTGCGAGCAAATCACTCCGCCCAAGTAGCAGAAGTAGCAGTGTTTCGTCTTTCTGAGAATAGTTCCCAGTAGGTATACAGTTAGAATATGGCTGTGTCTCATGTGACCTTGTTATTAATACACCCAATCTTGCATAAACGGAGAGCGTAGGTATATGTAAGGAGATAACATAGGCACAGGCTAATTATTGCTAACTAAAATGCAAGTTAACATTAGTAATTAAACTTAAACAGCTAATGTAAGTCGAAACTGCCTGCAAGCGTTTTCTGTATTGTACGGTAATTTGTCTATTATGCCACAGAAAGTCCGTGGTTATGACACAATCGTTAGCCCATTCTTACAAAAAACGCCTGCTTCGGAACCATAACGTGAGATGCAAGGTGATGGAGCCTTTTATACATTGTCGTGTTTCTAGACATAGTTATGAGTAGTAATAGTACACCCACCTTTGCGCGTGCACGGCGCGCGTGCGTGCGTGTGACTGATAGGCGCATAGGTTTCAAGGTTGGGGGTGTCTGATTTGGCGAACTGCGTGCGCAGTTCGCGTGCGTAGTGACGTTGTCATAGCAACCATAAACTGCATGCAAATCTCGCGGTCATGGCGTTATCGTCGCGGGCGGACGTGCCGTTGTCATGGCAACCGTAACTGCGCGCAAATCTCGCGGTCACGGTGTTGTCGTGGCGGGCGGACGTGACTGTATAGTGGGCGTATGACGGGTGTTTATTTAGATGAATGAAGGTGTTAAAAACGTGGTGTTGGACCTATAGTTAACGGTTAAAAAGCTAGGGGGTAGGTTTATGTAAGTAATTCGTCACAAAGGGTGTGGTTTATGTGCTTTTAAAAGGCTTTGTTTCATTCAGTCTGGTCACTTTTTCCTCCACTCGTTTTCTTAGCTAGCTAGCTAGCTTGCTCGTGTTTTCTCCACAGCTGTTTCTCTACAATCAACGGCGCTTTTTCTTTTTAACTCCTTTGGGGAAAAGCAAGAGGAAAGACAGTCATACAGTCATGTCTACAGTGGGTAAGTAGCTTTTAAAAAGCATATATCCTGTTTAAACCTATTCTAAGATAAGCCAGTCATACATTCATGAATTAAAAAAGTTTTTTTTTTGTTGTATGTATTTTTATATAGTTTGCTTCATTAGGTAATTCCACAAGGAGCAAACACTTATTCAGCAAGGTAAAAACGTTGATATAGTTCAATTCATTTCAGTATAATTTGATTGTGTGGCTATGGTTGTTTTCATGCATTTTATTGTGTCGTTTTTTTTTATTTAAAAAAGATGTCGAGGCACCATTGACGGATCAAACACGCGGTTTCTTAAATCAACCTGGGTATCTGTTGGGAAATATAAAGCCTTATCATCCTGAGAGCAATAAGAAAGCTGAAAACAGGTATTTTGTGGTCCAATTATCTATTTTCAGCATGTGGAATTATCACTGTAATTTATCCATGTGGTTTATTTTTTTTTTGGTTTTTTTTAGTTAGCTAATATTCTAATCATTGTTTTTTGTGTGTAGGCCGCCTAGCCCCCAAGAACAAAGGGTCCGAAAGGGCGACGGCTTTTCACTAGATCACTGTGCGGAACTCCATTGCAACGAGGAGCAGACAGTTACATCATTAAATAGATATAATGATGTAAGTATTGTCATCAAACCAAACCGGCTAAGTAGGAAGTATAGGAAGAGGAGTAATCTGGTGAGTTGGAAAGAAAATGTAAAAATAGGGGCATTGTATTTTTAAAAAGGTTGTCTTCTCATAATGCTACGTTGTGTTTTCAGACATCAGAGTCAAACCGGGGAGCATTCCCGCCCAAAAGATCCCGCCCGGTCTTTGTTCAAGCTGATCCACCCTTGAGCGTGATATTAAAGGGACATAACAGCGGTATAGAGGTAAGAGCTCTTCTGCATCTAACAGAATATATATATTTAGCCATTGTGTTGGAAATCTCTTTATCTATGTATATTGTTAAAAAACTGTTTTTTCTCTCTGTTACAGCAGACAAAGCCAGTAACACCTTTACTGAGCCAGCATCCGTTGGCCGCGGGGGTAGTCACACCTGAGGTCGAGGTGCTACAACCCACACAGCGTGGCTCTATTGACCGTGGACAAAGCCTTTGTCCAATACAAAGAGGGGAGGCGTTGGAGACCATTGAGAGAGCTGGTGAGAACCAGACAGCAGACGGCTTTTTACATCTGAGAGAGGTGTTAACCCCCCATGACAACAATGTGTTGAATACAACCCCCTGCATTCATCAAAGCCTCGCAGCAGAGGTATGTGAATGATAGGAAAGGAAGTCTGGATGTGTTTGATGGTTGAGGAGATGGTGTTGTAGCTGTGTATCTGGTGGTGGTTGGGTGGAGGGGTTTTAGGTGTGTGTGTGTGTGTGTGTGTGTGTGTGTGTGTGTGTTTTCTTGTTGCATTATTTAATCAAATATGTCATTAATCCCTACCAGAGAACCCTTGCCGGTGTAGAAGAACAAGAACAAGAACAAGGAGGATGTGAAGACCTATTTCTATCAGAAGCATCGCATGTATTGTTCCCTCCGAATCAGGACGCATGGCTGTGGGATCACGATAATAACGTAGGTGATTTAAACTGTTGTGAGACCCTACTTGAATACATCTGTAGACTGGAGAGTGACAGCATTGAAAACGCCTGTATACCAGACACACCCGCCCTACATAAACAACCTGAATCATTCAGACCCACTGTAACTGTGACAGATAAACGGTGTGACAAAGCTGATATCACAGTATCCGACCCCGTAAATAGATTAGATGTCGATAATCAAGCAGAGCGTAGTTATATCACTAAGAATCTTTTTGAACTGTGTGTAGCCGTAGGAGTGTCCGAGCAACCCACAGTGCTTCAAGGGGAGTCATTTTTCAACTATTGCGCCGAAACTTCACTCAGTCAGTCTTCGTCAGCTGCGCGTTATGAACAACTAGAATCCAAAATAGATAGTCTTATAAATAATGTAGAGGCATTGCAAACTGATAGTAGACAAGTGCAAGTGACCGAGCAACCCACGGTGCTTCAGGGTGAATCATCTTCCAAGTGTTGCGCTGAAACGTCACACCGGCAACCTTTGGCAGATACACGTTATGAACAATTAGAATCCAAAATAGACGGTCTTATGAATAAAGTAGAGGCCCTACAAGCTGTTAGTACACAAGTACTTGACATAGTCGCAGCACTCGGGACAGCGTTAACCAACCAGGAGAGATCGCTTGAAGCGGCCGAGGAGCGTCAATTACAGAGAGCTGCTGCTCTTAATAAAGTGTTTGCACCTGTGATATCAATATTTCAAAAAAACATGACAAAGAAGTAATAAATTAGTCAACAAAGTGTGTAAAATATATAAAAAGATAAATAAAAACAGATTTAATGCAAAATGGCTCCACCTTGCAAAAAAACAAAAAAAATCGGAGCAAATGCAAGGGTGTGTGATGAGACTAGCGATGAAGATGCAGATTTGGTGTGTGAGGAAGACTATATCCGGGCAGGGTGTAATCATGATGCGTATATACAATTGTGTGAGAAACAGAGAAAAATATTCGATGCTATGCTGAGTGAGTTAAGTAATGATAACTCTAGTATGGCAGCAATACAAGAACCAGTCATTCTTGACACTTCCCCGCTGTCAATTCCAAATAAAACACCAGAATATCCATGTAATATTCGACCCATCGTTGTCGAAGCCCCCGCAATCGTATATCAAGAATGCTCTAGACCACCCTGTTTTGAGAGGGGTCGCTCGTCAAAACGTATCCGTACAGAGAACTGTATCGAACCTCAGCCGTCGACAAGTGCATGCGTGGTACCTCCAAAAAATCCTCAGGTGACAGTACAGTGTGGAGAGGGCAGAGTATCCAGTGCGGTATCTACAACAGTATCCAGAGAGATTCCTTCTTTTAATGCAACAGAGTTTCGCCAAGATGTTGATCTGCGAAATATTGATTTGTCCAATATTGATAGCGTACCAGAACAAATACACAGTACTCTAACAGGGTTAATTGACAGGGCCTTAGACACTGCAACACAGGACAGTGTTTTAAATGTAGAGTTGAGGGGTGCCGCTTTAGCTGCCCCCATCCAAACAGTGTTGACCTCAAACGATGAATATAGTGCAGACACATTTCTGGAAGAAATTGCAAACGCCATGCAAAGTAACGACACCTCATTGACCGATGACCGTTTAGAATTCATTGTGACAATAGCACGCAATATGTCAGGTGGGAATGGTCGGCCAAAACTGGGGAGTGTATGCTACGATGAAATACTCTCTGCAAAAGGTAACGCGCTATATAACCCAATGAATAGAGATGACAATGAGAATCTATGTTTCGCTCTCTGTCTGGCTCATTACGTAGACTTGAGGATGACTGAAAGTGAGAAGATAGATTATGCAAAGCAGCTACATAGGGATGTGGGGCTAGAATGTACGCATAAGGTATCGTTCTCCGATGTTGACAGATTTCAGAAACATTTGAATATGAAAATTGTAATATTTCATCATGCGGCCGGTCGTAAAAAACCAGAGATCTTCAAAACACATGATGAACAGCATGTGAAAACAGCATTGTTGTATCTACATAGCGATCATTTCTACCTCATTGTAAACAAAACTTCCTTTTTTGGAGCTAAGTACGTGTGCGATGCGTGCTACAAAACCTACGACAACCCCTTGGACCACCGCTGTAGTCTGAGGTGTAATGTCTGTCTCGCACCTTGTATACCGGGGAAAACTATTAGGTGCGGCGACTGTAAACGCATATGTAAGTCGAAACAATGCCTTGACAGGCATAAAGTACCCGGTGTGAAACATCGTCTTATACCGTGCGACAGACTCAAATATTGCGATGCATGTCACCTGACTTACCGCGCAACGAAAGAACGATGAGAAAATCAGATACTATGACTTTACAAGCCTGTACCCCACTGTCCAAGCAAAACGAGACTACCCCATCGGTCACCCTCAAATAATCCACAGTGATTTTGACGACATAAAAACATACTTCGGTATTGTGAAATGTACTGTGGCTCCCCCTAGAGGACTGTATCATCCAGTTCTCCCCTATCGTAGTCACGGTAAGCTGATGTTCCCTCTGTGTGGTACCTGTGCCGATCAGTTGAATCAGACAGACCGCTGTGACCACACTGACCGTGAGAGACAGATGTCTGGAGTGTGGGTGTTGTTTGAATTATTGAAAGCACTGGAGAAAGGGTATATACTAGTCAACATCGTAGAGGTATGGCATTTTCCAGAAAAATCAGATCAGCTTTTTAAAGGCTATGTTAAGACATTCCTCAAGCGGAAGCAGGAGTCTTCCGGATATCCAGGGCATATACAGACGGAAGATGAGAAAGAAAAGTACATAGAAGACTACTATGTCCACGAAGGCATACGTCTTGACCCTGACAAAATAACCGTTAACAAAGCAGTCAGAAGCATTCAAAAACTTTTGCTTAACAGCCTCTGGGGTGGGTTTGCGATGCGTAACAACAAGACGTCTGCGGAGGTCATAACAGACCCAGAACGCTTCACACAACTCATGTTCAGCGATGCTATAGACGTTCGTCACTTCTCATTTATTTCACCAGAGGTCGCTATTGTTCAGTGGCGTCATACAGAGAGTCAAGCCTCCAGAGTGAAAGATGTGAACGTTTTTATTGGTGCTATGACTAGTGCCTACGCGCGCATGGAGTTATATGACTTGCTGGATAAGCTGCAAGACAGAATTCTCTACTGTGACACTGACAGCATCATCTTCACAACCAGAAAAGATGAATGGGTACCCCCTCTGGGGCCATATCTAGGCATGTTGACAGACGAGCTGAACCATGCGCAGGTCTGTGGGGCTCCTACAGAGGACTATATAACAGAGTTTGTTTCTGGGGGGCCGAAATGCTATGCTTATCGAACAGCTCAAGGACGTACCCAGGTAAAGTGCAAAGGCGTAACTCTCAATTCAAAAAACGCCCAAGTGGTTACACATGAGTCATTAATAGGTCTGGTACAGGCATTTGTGGCCAATCGTCAATCCACAGAGCATCTGATGACTAGTGCATTCACCATAAAACGTGACAAAAAACAGTTTCATCTCAAGAACGACACTGTAGCCAAGAAAGTGAGGGTCGTTTACGATAAACGGCGTGTGCTCAGCGACTACACAACCCTCCCCTATGGCTACTAATAATAATCAGCTGATTGTAGGATTTGATGGACGGCTTCAACATCCATTCAGCGCAGTTGTTAGTGGTCCATCGAACTGTGGAAAAACGTATTTTGTCAAAGATCTCATTGAAAATTCAGCAACAGTAATATCGCACAATATCGATAACATAGTATACATTTATTCGTGCTGGCAACCAATATATGACCAGTTGCTTAAAACAGTGAATATACATTTTGTGGAAGGCATCTCTGACTCACTCTGCGACGACGCACTTCTTCCTCCTACTAAGAATAATCTGCTAATAGTTGATGACTTTATGAATGAGGCCAGTGGTAATCTAGAGGTACAGAACGTCTTTACAAAGTATGTTCACCACAGAAACCTTAGCTGTATATACCTAGTGCAGAATCTGTTTATTCAAGGCAAGGCCAGTCGTACAATCAGTTTGAACACAAACTATATGATATTATTTAAAAATCCTAGAGATCAAATTCAGACGAGTTTAATAGGTCGTCAGATGTTCCCCGGAAATAATAAAAAAATTTTAGAGGCGTTTAAGGATGCAACAAGCTTGCCCTACGGCTATCTCCTGATAGATTATAAATCCAAAACTCCAGATAATTTACGACTCAGAACAGCTCTGACATCGTCACCGCAGGTCGTATACGTCCCAAGAAGACAGAAAGTGTAATAATGTCAGTCTGGATGCAACGCAATTTCACACTGCTTGACCTACTTCATAAGGCAGCACCCCGAGCTAGAGGCGTCATCGTGCGCAACTCCAGTCCAGATTTTATTAATGCACTGTGCGAGATAGCTCTGAACGTATTAAGAGGTAATATACCTCTGTCTAACAGTCAGTACAAATTGTTGAAAAAGAACAAGAAGGTAATCAGGCTAATAGCAGATAAAAAAGTCAAACATTTAAAAAAAAAAAAATAAATTACTCAAACAGGCGGCTTTCTATTACCTCTATTGGGGGCTGCAATCCCTTTCATTGCTAGTCTCATCAATAGGAATTGACATGGAACACACTCAGAAAATGTTTCTGGTGCCTCAGCAACAATTAGCGGCATTACAGCAGCATCAGACCTCAGACACTTCTTTGCGGCAGTCTGTCCAAAATGAATTGGACAGAGCCATGAGCGATATATTGAACCAGTCTGACATTGACGTATATGAAAAAGCCAAAAGATATTCAAGTGTCTTGCAGAAGTATTTATCCCTGGTAAAACAGGGAGATCGGAAAAATATATAATCACGTTATCCCTCCCCAGCGACGCATCAAAGGCTGAAGCCTCAAATGATGAGTCACAAAACGCAAACGTACATAATACATAATACATACATACATAATCGCCTCTTTATCCTGTAATAATGACCAGATATCGTGGACAAATAATGGGGAAATCGTTATTGAAGATAAGCCTGTGGCAGGCAGTCATCTGTACGATTTACTGAAAAGCGTAACAACACATAATAATGTTTCAGACCATTCGAGACCTGCAGGATGGAATGTCTTTTTAAAGTCACTGGCGCACTTGAACATACCTCTATCCGTAATTCCAAACGCAGCTGTACGTCGTGCTATTGGTGAATTTAAAACAGGGACCCCTGAGGTTGCTAATAGATATCACACATCGACTGATACACGTTCACCAGTCATGTTCACACCTAGGTCAGTACGTATTGGCACCCCTCTTAGACAGCCTTCCTTGACAAGCGCCAACTCACCGAGCACACCTAGAGTCGTACGCATTGACTCACCCTTGATTAGCTCACGCTGGGCTAGTTTTTGATTATTTTGTTTAGTGTCAAGTTGATCAGACATTAATGGCTTTTTTCTATTTTTTCCAATTGTACATATTGTTTTACATTATTTTACATTATTTTCCTACTGACTATGAATGTGAAAATGTTTTTCCCCTACTGTGAAAACCTAAAAAGGCATTATTGAATGTAAAAACTGTGACAGTAATGAATGTGTCTCATGCTAATTTTATATTTTTTCTAACCTATTTTCTTTTTTTACATCTCGGGTGTTTTTATTTGTAATACTATTTTACATTATTTTCCTACTGACTGTGACACATAAAAATGTTTTTTTTTTCCTACTGTGAAAACCTAAAAAGGCATTATTGAATGTAAAAACTGTGACAGTAATGAATGTGTCTCATGCTAATTTTATATTTTTTCTAACCTATTTTCTATTATTACATCTTGTTGTTTTTATTTGTAATACTATTTCACATTATTTTCCTACTGACTGTGACACATAAAAATGTTTTTTTTTTTTCTTACTGTGAAAACCTAAAAAGGCATTATTGAATGTAAAAACTGTGACAGTAATGAATGTGTCTCATGCTAATTTTATATTTTTTCTAACCTATTTTCTATTATTACATCTTGTTGTTTTTATTTGTAATGCTATATCACATTATTTTCCTATCGTGTAATTGTTTTTTCATGTATAGCTCTCTTTTTGAAAAGTTTGAATAAGAACTATTATAGAAATTAGGAAGACAATTATTTTTATTAGCTAAACAAGCACCATTACACAAGACGTTTACCTATATGTTGCACATGCACATTGTACACATTTAAACTTCAGATCGTGGTACACATCGGGGTGTATTTTGTTGACAAAATGATCAACCATTGCATCATTACAGACAAGATTAGAACTGTACATGTTCAACACTTTTGTATAAGACATTTTTTTCTTCTGAATATTACATAAGAAGAACAGACAGTGCTGTCCACAGGTTGTAGAATAGTTATTTTGCACTTGTATCCCCGAATGGTACATCTCCACACAATTTTTTAAGAGGAAATGACTGATCTCCGGTGGAAAAACCGTCGGACTGTGTCCGAAGCTATCAAAGAACAAGCCATGTTTGTTTTCAGTAAGGTATATAGCAAGCCAGTGCTGACCGGGTTTATCGCTTGTGTCCGTGTTTACCACCAACATAGCGGGTAGTTTACGAATGATGGTTTTCGGAAGTTGATCACATGGCATGACCCCCAAGAAATTTATTTCCCTTTTCATTCTTTTTTTAAGCACACCGGTAATCTCTATTGTATTCATGCTAGTAATGATCCAATAGCACTTGCCTTCGATTAGATATTTCGATTACAGAATCAAAAACGGCATAACAGATTAGGGTCACCGTCCGTGGGAGGGGATTTCTGAAACGTGCTTCTAATCTCACATTGCCTGTCTTAATGAGCGATACATTTCCTGCCCCGCCACCATCGGGTTCAAGATTGAAACAAAACAGCGTGTAACCGTTGCCGAAATCTGATTGTGTTATGGCTAATGATCGGTCCTTCAAATGGCGACCTGTTGCCTCCACAATCTGATAATATTCACGAATATACTGTCCTCTTTGAAAATGTGGTTGAAAAGGTCGTGCGGGGTGAGGCTGTCCGTCAGCATATAGAGACATAAACTCGGTATTATAGTGTCCGAAATTAAACGGGTTACGTGCATACAAACCTGTGTATGCCTCATTATCAACTAAAGCCAAAACTACAAATTTAGGTATCTGTCCAATAAATAAATTCTCTTGGTTGCACACTCTCGTACCTGCCGGTATGGAAAATGTTTTTATGCCTACTCGGTCGATAGAATATTTGGCATTAGTATGTTGTAGCGCTCTACTGTGCGCAAGTCTAACATTTGGAGCCGGGACACTTTCTTTACAAACAGACTGGCAGACATTATTTTCACAGTGAATTGATCAATTCCTGGGGTCATTAATACAAAGTTGTCTTTTGATCTGATGAATTTCAGCGACATGTCCACACCATTTAGCAGCAGCTTTTCTTGAAAAAACAAGTCTGCATGTATTGGTGATATTAACTCCACAATACGGCTTTCACCAGTGTATGAACCTCGCTGTTCTAATCCGAGATTAGCTCCTGTGATTGATGTCTCGTCCATGTTCCCGCTCGTATCTTTACAGAATAGTCCAGTGCTGAACTGTGTATGTGCGTGTGACGTGCACGCGCAAAGGTGGGTTTACTATTACTACTGTTATGCTTGAGCTCTCTACAGCAAGGATTAACAAAGCCAAATCTTTTTCTTTTCTTTTCTTTCATTTATTATACAGGAAAGTTAAAGGTAACATTAAGTTACAATATAAACGGGCCTGACTCAGTTTAAAAACTGGTTTCCAGCAGGTTCCTGTTCTGCAGAAACATAAAACATTGAACACAACTTACATTACATAAGGACAGAAACATTTGTACAAGACATCTGCATGGATTAGTATGGGCTAGACAGATACAGACTAAAACTAAAAACAACAATATAGACAGTGCAAACAAGACTTGGACAATACACGAACAATCAATGTGTGCAAGTGTAACTGTTGAGAAGAAACAGTTTGTGTGCCTTTTTGAAATATGTGATGGATGGTAGTGCTCTAATGTGGTGGGCAATGTCATTCCAAATTTTGGTGTATCTATAAAAAAAGGATTTCTGACCATAGTTGTTTTTGTATGAGGGAACTGGAATGAATGCCTGTGAGACTGACCTAGGTGCTATTTTGAATCTGAAAATAAAATGCAATAGCGTGACTGTTTATGTAGTTCTGGTAAGTCAGAGCGTTTGAGCGTGCGAGTGCAATGCAATGGTGAGACCACTTTCATCATTCAATCATCGAGTATAGACCTATGGAAAAGCGCAGCAGCACAAGTATCAGTCCTAATGACCTCAGCATCACAAGAATTAGAGAGTGACTAGGCAAGGTGTGACTTTTGTTTTTTTTTGTTTATTTGCTTGTTTTTGTTTTCCTTCGAGACCGCAGAGGGTGGGGGGTGGGAGAGGGTTTTTGTCCTTGTTCAATTGTATTTGTCTGTTCTGTATGTTAAAAAATATAAAAACAATAAAAAGTTGATCTAAAAAAAAATAAATAAATAAACAATGGACAAATAAAATCTTTAAACGCTTCAGATGTAAAGTTATTCGCTGTCAAAGTGACGCCAAAATGAATGTCAGTCAATGGATTGCTAACGGCGGGTGATGACTTATTAGCATCAAAATGGCTCCATAGCAGGTACGCTTTGCGGAGGCTGGCTTACCCCCTTGATTGGGAGGAGTAGGCTAGATGGAGCCGGTTACCTCCAGGATCTGGGCTAAACTAGGCTAGCGGTGGGCGCATCAGTCAGAGTTATGTATGTACTTATCTAACTCTGTTAGAATAAGTTGGCGTGTTCCTTTAATGTGATAATGATAACGCAGTATAGGCTACAGTAAATAAATGTACTGAGGCTGCTAATGACTAACTAACGTTAGCTTTACTATCTGTCCAAAGGATAATCATTTCTTTCATCATAGTCCGTTTGTTTTTAAAATGAACATTATCAAAGGCTCAAAGAGATCCATCCATCCATCTTCTTCCGCTTATCCGGTAACGGGTTGCGGGGGTAGCAGCTCCAGCAGGGGACCCCAAACTTCCCTTTCCCGAGCCACATTAACCAGCTCCGACTGGGGGATCCCGAGGCGTTCCCAGGCCAGGTTGGAGATATAATCCCTCCACCTCAACTGGCTCCTTTCGACGTGAAGGAGCAGCGGCTCTACTCCGAGCTCCTCACGGATGACTGAGCTTCTCACCCTATCTCTAAGGGAGACGCCAGCCACCCTCCTGAGGAAACCCATTTCGGCCGCTTGTACCCTGGATCTCGTTCTTTCGGTCATGACCCAGCCTTCATGACCATAGGTGAGGGTAGGAACGAAAACTGACCGGTAGATTGAGAGCTTTGCCTTCTGGCTCAGCTCTCTTTTCGTCACAACGGTGCGATAAATTGAGTGTAATACCGCACCCGCTGCGCCAATTCTCCGACCAATCTCCCGCTCCATTGTCCCCTCACTCGCGAACAATACCCCAAGGTACTTGAACTCCTTCACTTGAGGTAAAGACTCATTCCCTACCTGGAGAAGGCACTCCATCAGTTTCCTGCTGAGAACCATGGCCTCAGATTTAGAGGTGCTGATCCTCATCCCAGCCGCTTCACACTCGGCTGCGAACCGATCCAGTGAGTGCTGAAGGTCACAGGCCGACGATGCCATCAGGACCACATCATCCGCAAAAAGCAGCGATGAGATCCCCAGCTCACCAAACTGCAACCCCTCTCCACCCCGACTACGCCTCGATATCCTGTCCATAAATACTACAAACAGGATTGGTGACAAAGCGCAGCCCTGGCGGAGGCCAACTCTCACCTGAAACGAGTCCGACTTACTGCCGAGAACCCGGACACAGCTCTCGCTTTGGTCGTACAGAGATTGGATGGCCCTGAGAAGGGACCCCCTCACCCCATACTCCCGCAGCACCTCCCACAGTATCTCCCGGGGGACCCGGTCATACGCCTTCTCCAGATCCACAAAGCACATGTAGACCGGTTGGGCATACTCCCAAGCTCCCTCCAGGATCCTTGCGAGAGTAAAGATCTGGTCCGTTGTTCCACGACCAGGACGAGGTCAACCTGAGGTTCGACTATCGACCAAACCCTCCTTTCCAGCACCTTGGAGTAGACTTTACCGGGGAGGCTGAGAAGTGTGATACCCCTGTAATTGGCACACACCCTCTGGTCCCCCTTTTTGAAAAGGGGAACCACCACCCCAGTCTGCCACTCCTTAGGCACCATCCCCGACTTCCACGCAATGTTGAAGAGGCGTGTCAACCAAGACAACCCCTCCACACCCAGAGCTTTAAGCATTTCTGGACGGATCTCATCAATCCCTGGGGCTTTGCCACTGTGGAGTTGTTTAACTACCTCAGCAACTTCCACCAGGGAAATTGACGACAGTCCCCCATCATCCTCCAGCTCTGCCTCTACCATAGAGGGCGTATTAGTCGGATTTAGGAGTTCCTCAAAGTGCTCCTTCCACCGCCCTATTACCTCCTCAGTTGAGGTCAACAGCGTCCCATCCTTACTGTACATAGCTTGGATGGTTCCCCGCTTCCCCCTCCTGAGGTGGTGAACGGTTTTCCAGAAGCACCTTGGTGCCGACCGAAAGTCCTTCTCCATGTCTTCTCCGAACTTTTCCCACACCTGCTGCTTTGCCTCTTTCACGGCAGAGGCTGCAGCCCTTCGGGCCCTTCGGTGCCTTGCAACTGCCTCCGGAGTCCTCTGGGATAACATATCCCGGAAAGACTCCTTCTTCAGTCAGACGGCTTCCCTGACCACCGGTGTCCACCACGGTGTTCGTGGGTTAGCGCCCCTTGAGGCACCTAAGACCCTAAGACCACAGCTCCCCGCCGCAGCTTCAGCAATGGAAACTTTGAACATTATCCACTCGGGTTCAATGCCCCCAGCCTCCACAGGGATGCACGAAAAGCTACGCCGGAGGTGTGAGTTGAAAGTCTGTCGGACAGGGGCCTCCTCCAGACGTTCCCAATTTACCCGCACTACCCGTTTGGGCTTACCAGGTCTGTCCAGAGTCTTCCCACACCCTCTGACCCAACTCACCACCAGATGGTGATCAGTTGACAGCTCTGCCCCTCTCTTCACCCGAGTGTCCAAAACATACGGCCTCAGATCAGATGAAACGATTATAAAATCGATCATTGACCTTTGGCCTAGGGTACTCTGGTACCAAGTACACTTATGAGCATCCCTATGTTCGAACATGGTGTTCGTTATAGACAATCCATGACTAGCACAGAAGTCCAACAACAAACAACCACTCTGGTTTAGATCAGGGAGGCCGTTCCTCCCAATCACGCCTCTCCATGTGTCTCCATCATTTCCCACGTGCGCGTTGAAGTCCCCCAGCAGAACTATGGAGTCCCCCACTGGAGCCCCATACAGGACTCCATTCAAGGTCTCCAAGAAGGCCGAATACTCCGAGCTCTTGTTTGGTGCATACGCACAAACAACAGTCAGAGTTTTCCCCCCCACAACCCGCAGGCGTAGGGAGGCGACCCTCTCGTCCACCGGGGTAAACTCCAACGTAGCGGCGCTCAGCCGGGGGCTTGTGAGTATCCCCACACCCGCCCGGCGCCTCACACCCTGGGCAACTCCGGAGAAGAAAAGAGTCCAACCCCTATCCAGGAGTATGGTTCCAGAACCGAGACTGTGCGTAGAGGTAAGCCCCACCAGATCCAACTGGTAGCGCTCCACCTCCCGCACAAGTTCCGGCTCCTTCCCCCACAGAGAGGTGACGTTCCACGTCCCCAGAGCCAGCGTCTGCTGCCCGGGTCTGGTCCGTCGAGGCCCCTGACCTTCACTGCCACCCATGTGGCAGCGCACCCGACCCCAGCGGTTCCTCCCACAGGTGGTGGGCCCATGGGTTGGAGAGAGAGTTGCCACGTAGCTTTTTCGGGCTGAGTCGCTACAGAAACTTCAAAGAAGCACTCCACTGATTTTACAATATCAGAATACTTTAAGCAGCAGAGAAGTGCAGTACAGGATGAATCCCTCTTCTAGGATTGATACACATGCAAAATATGTTATTTATGTTATTATTCTTATTCTTCTCCAGATATGGCAGTAAACTCTTCCTCCTCCAATGACTCCCTTCTTCTTCCTATCACTGTCTACATGTATTGCCTCATGACCGAACCAAGCTCCTTCATCTTTACTGCATTCTACATCACCAACATCCTCGTCCTCCTCCCTCTCTGCATCCTCGTCCCCTACCTGGGTCTCCAACGATGGCGGCGACATCTCTCCGCCTCCGGAGCAGCAATGACGAGTCACTCAGACAGCTTCACCTACCACATGGTCGCCATGGAGCTGATTGGTGTCTTAGGGTGCACCCTCTGCTACTGTAGTATCTATGGGGATCATGTTGATATATTTTCTGTGGGTTACTATCTTTGGGATTTAACCTGGTATGGACAGATGTTTTTTCACATCCTGACCTGTGTGGAGCGCTACCTGGCTGCCGTTCGTCCCGTCACCTACCTGAGCCTGAGGAAAGAGAGAGGGATCAGAATCAGAAATATCACAAACGGTTGTGTTTGGCTGCTTTCCTTTTGGACCACAGGACTGACAACTTCAAAACATGTCTCCGTAATCGTGGAGTTTGGCGTCTTAATTTTCTCCTTATTCGTCATTTCCTTCTGCAGTCTTTCTGTCCTCTGTGTTCTGATTCGTCCAGGGCCAGGGGAACAGGGCGGGGCCAGGGAAAGAGTTGAGCAATCAAAGCAGAAGGCTTTCTACACCATCGTGACCATACTGGTAGTGCTTTTGTTGAGATGCTCTTCAAGTGTGTTTTGGGCTGTTTTTAATTTGTTGAGGGAGGGTATTGACTGTGTGGGGACAGTGGCTGGGAACTGGTTAAATGTCCCCAGCAGTCTGGTGTTACCTCTGCTGTTTCTACACAGAGTAGGAACATTAGCATGTTCCAAGAACAACGCCCAATGTGGTTAAGGATTAGATTTCAATAAATTCACTTTAGTTACAAGCAAACCAATACCTAATTAAACATCTTCTGGTGTGGTCTCCACATGCTCCTGTAAAATCAGCTGCTAAGTTTTTGTTATGTCCTTCTGGTAACTTAACATGTTCTCTTTAATTAATTCAACTGTCTGTATATCTTCTGTTACATTGCTTCAGTAAATACTATTGATTAAACAACCAATACAGTGGTTTAAATGGTTATAGGAGAGGGCTGAATTAATATGGTAGGGATAATGTAATAAGTTACTTTAATAATAATAATTGTATTTGTATAGCACTTTTGAAAACCAAGTTACAAAGTGCTGTACAGTACAAATAATATATAAAAACCACGATCCATTATTAAAATATAAATACAAAAATTCAAATTCAACAATAAATAATACAACAATAATAGCAATAAATACAACAGTTATGAAAAAAGCCATACGATAAAAGTGAGTCTTAAGAAGAGATTTTTGCTATATATATATTTGCCTGCCTGAGATCTCCAGGCAGGGAGTTCCACAGCTGAGGGGCCCGAACAGCAAAGGGACATACAACTGGGTGTCATCAGCATAGAAATGGAAATTAATATTACAACTTTTGAATGATGAGAGGAGGCTTGTCCAAGGATCACAGAGAAAGACCTATTTGACAGAGAAGAGATACACCAATCCAGGGCTACATCACTAATACCAACACAGTTTTTCAGACGGCTTATTAAAACATCATTGTCCACAGCGTCAAAAAGCTGAGCTGAGGTCAAATAGAATTAAAACAGAGCACTGGCCTGAGTCGGCTGCAGGCAACAAATCAAATCAAAAAAATGGAGAGAAAAACATCCAGACAACCTTCTCATTGTTCCCGGGGACTTTAACAGAGCAAACCTCAGCAAGAAACGTAAAGAATAGTTGTTCTAAATGTGTACTGAAGATATTACACATAACATGGTAAAAGTATGTTAGAATTAAACATTTTTAGAAATGTTACATCAACAAAATATTCCAATCATATCTTAAGATGTTTGATCTGAAAGAAGTTATAATAATATAAACACCCAGTAATAGTAAATGGAGGAGTTCATCAATCAGTCAGTATATTATGCAAATTATACAAGGTGAAAGAGAATTGAAGTTTTAATATTACAGTAGTGCTTACATCGGTGCTGTGGCTTAGTTGGTTAAAGTGCCTGTCTAGTAAACAGGAGATCCTGGGTTCAAATCCCAGCAGCACCTTGTTGTTGCAGAGATTACCTCTGTTTGCATTTCATGCACATATTTACCCAATCCCCATGCTCCAAGTATGCTACCCTGGTTGCAAATGAAAAAGGTTTTCCCTGGTATATTAAATGTACACAGAAACACTACATTAACACACATTTAACATGGTACATTAAAACACATGAAATCAGAGCAATGCAAGTATAGGCTTTAATAAACACAATTTATTCATCAACCATTTGTTAATTTGGGTTAATGATGCTGTTGTAATGCAAATTAATAAACTGATTATTTGATAATTATTTCTTGTCCACTCTGAGGAAGAGCCTGGAAGACGCTAAAATCAGGCAGTCGGCCCCTAAAGTGCCTTGGTTGGTAAAGTTCAAGTTTCTTTCACCTCTGACCTCGGTCAGCATCCCATGCACCTTAAACCACACCCAACGGTGATGTCACAGGGTCCTGGTGTACACCTGGGCCACGTTCAGCCCCGACAAAACAAGCGAACCGTATATATATTTAAACTGAAACGGGTGTCGTAGCTCCAAAACGGTCTCAAAAAACGGCGTGCATCATTTTGAGATTGAACGTGCCTCTGTATATCGCTGCATCAAAGTGAAAAGTTAAATGTGCCCTGTGGAGTTGTCTTGTTAACTAACAAAAGTTATGTTTGCATTCAGGGTTTCTCACTAAAATCGTTCAAAAGCATTAACAAATGTGTTCAATCCATTTCCCTTCTGAAAAAAACATTTGCAAAGCAGTGGGGGTTTTTTTAACATCTATTGTCATCTATTGTTCACATCCCTGTTCACTAGCTCATCGTATTCTTGCAAGAGTGTTTAGCCTGTAGGAGGCGCTGTAGCTTAGTGGTTAAAGCGCCTGTCTTGTAAACAGGAGATCCTGGGTTCAAATCCCAGCAGTGCCTGATTATCAGTTAGTTATCTTGACACAGTGACCTATTCATAACAAGAGCAACAAACATATTACCTGATTTTCCAGAGCCCAAAAGTTACACACAATGTCGTTTTGTACCATAACGTTACATGTGTCCATGTTGCACTCAAGATCTCATCTGAACAGATTTCTGTCATTCAAAAAACTCTTGACCAAGTTTAAAACTTTTACAGCCAACTTAATAAAATGTCAGTCTATACATACTGTCAAAGGGTACGGGCATGGAGACGAAGAACGGGAACAGGCTCGGTTATTTCTGGTTAGCGGTTAGCTTTGGTTAGCAGTACGCTCCATTATACAGATAAACTCGAGCAGGTGAACAACCAGACTCTGACAGATGACGTTTAGGGTGCTTTCACAGCAGTGTGGCTGTGGCATTTTTACTGTATTATTCGAACAGTTAATCCCACAGGAAGCCACAACAGTACAAGCAGCATGCTACATCCAAGGTTACCACCAGCCTCTAAGCCTGAAGTGAATTGGTGGCGCGGTAACGCACGCGCATCTTTATGAAGAGAGAGGGGCTTGAGGCCGCTGGTCTGTGTGCACTATAGAATTACATCGCTGATTGGAAAAAAAATGTAACTTCAGATTTTGTCAACCAGGGTGGGAAACACGCACAGAGTCAAAGTCCACTTATTAAAAACCCTGGCATTAACAGCTTCTCATTTAAAGATGACAACAAGTAATGTGTATTAGTGAGTTTTTGTAGAGGTTCATCATCCCACACCACAGTTTCTTGTTTCTGCTTCAGCTTAACTTCAGCCCTCTGGAAAGGCCTGGACCCAGCTGACAGAGAGCAGCGATCAGGACTGAGCTGGCTTCAGTTCCCTTTCTCCGCACCGTGTCCATCACGTCTCATGCTTTGTCTGCTCTGGCTTTTGTTCTGACTGAATGCATTTCATCGTCAGTTATAACACGACGCTCGACGAGGCTGTTGTTTCCGTCCTTCCTAGGCCTGCTGGGGGTTTAATTTGTCCGTTGGTTATGCCACCGAGGAAATTGCGTCACAAGATGCCCCAAAATGGTGCCGATTAACTGAGAAACATCCATGGCTACATTTATTGAATGCATTGTATTTTATTGTAGGCTGAAGCGAATGATGTAGACACGGAGAAAGGGGAACTTCTTTGGGAAAATCCACCTTAAGTTAAAGACTTTAACAAACAGATATGAGCGTGAAACTTCCCCAGCTGATTACTGACATTAGAGACGTGGTTTAGTGAATGATATACAACGAAGCAAACAGAAGAACAGTATCAAGAACGAGACTGACAGCAAAGTTTTTGTCTCCGATCTGACGCTGAGTTGCAGGAGAAAGCAGGTGTAATAATCAGAGTCTGATTGCTGACGACGTGCAGCTGGACTCCTGACTGCCGCCACAGCTGGCTCCACTCCTGCAATCAAACACACAGACACCAGCACAGGGGAGGAGAGGAACATAGCAGCTCGATGCTACAGAGGCTGCATCTGACTCCTTAAATAGCATTCCCTGGTTCCTCCACTTTCTTTCCTTCCTTCCATATTAGTCCATCTTACCGAGGAAGCATAGGAGAGACGGGCTGGGATGAGACGTCCTTCCTCTGATGCGTCACAGAAATTCGTCAGCAGGATGGGCGGAGTTAGCAACAGAGTTAGCAACGGCTTTCAGCTGCACGGTTTCCAGGAAAGCTGCTCTCGTGTTTCTCAGTTATAGCTCCTCGGAGATCCCTCCTTGCTCCTCGGGGCAGGAATAAAAATTTGAGTCGGCCTTTCACGAAGGAGGGGGCCAGAACAACGTCCGGTTCAACCGAGGACCGAGGAGCTATCAAATAAGAGAAGTGAGATCCAGCTAGAGGCAGCCGGCCTGACCTGACCCGACCAGTCACTGACCTCGCCAGACTGTCCAACGGCCGATTATCGGCCCGGTGTGTAACTGCTTTTAAACATCAGCAGTGAGGATGTACACATCTACCTCACTTCATTTCACAAGGTCTATCTGAAGGCGTTTAAACCTTCTCTGCTCCTGTCCCGTCCCACGCTTTATTTCGGTAGCTGATTATGGGACTAACCGCTGAGAACTGGTTGTAAAGTCAACATGAAGCTGAAATAATGAAATGCTGTGGATGCCGATTCTTTAATAGACTATAATGGTCTAACTGGCTATATATTCCGAGTCATATCTGTCGAGTTGTGTACTTTTTCCACCAACGTGTTCAAGTTGATTACTGAATTTGGTGAACTTGCTTTTTCTAAATGACAGAACGGGCTATTTCTGCTTAAATTAACAATAGGCAGTCGGGCCTTTTATAAAAGAAACGCATACAAAGCACATTTGTGTACAAATAATTAAAGGTATCGCGTTATTTTAGTCGGTGGTGTTGTTTTAGCTCTTCTCTCCTTCAGCAGCGCCCCTGAACACAGCGCGGTCAGACAGCGACACTCAGTGGCAAGTTGGTGGAACTACAGCTGCTGTTTTATGTTTACAGTTTTTCCCAATTGCTAAAACACACTAAAATGACATGCATAGCACAATTATTTAAACTGACACACAGAGAGCAAAACCTCTTCTCAAGTCTCCAAAAGTCTAAACACATTTTCTGCTTTACACACGTTTTGCAAAATGGCACTTTTTAAATGCACTGAGCACGGTTCTCTGCAAAAGACACAACAATCGGACATAAAGTCACGTTTGCCATTTCAAAACACTGCCATTCAAAATAAGACTACATGAGCTAATTGGCCAATATAGTATGTGCCACCTGGCCAAACACCTCAATGGTTAATTGTTACCACTTCAATCAGGCAGTAAGCACTATGTACTATATTTGTGAGCATATTTTTGTTCAGTCCAATGTAAATATATCTGCTGTGCATATGTCGCACTGACTTGTTTGGTGAAAAATACAAAAACAAATGTTTCAACAGCATGTGTGTGTATCTGCAAATATTTCTGTGCATGTGAACAATCTGAGGTTTCTACAATTTGAACTATTTTAGTATTATGGCAAAGCATACTAAAGATGAGAATGCTTTTCGTTACGCCCAACACACTGTAGTTGGTTAGACAACAATCTGGTAATATGAATGAAGTGTGTGCCATTTGGTAGCAAAAGTTTGATTTTCATAATGCTATATGTAGTTTTGGTTGCAGTGCTTAATTTTGTAGGATATATGAGGTATTTTGCAGTTTGGGTGTGTGGTTTTGTGAATTGTGTTAAGTATTTTGATAAAACCAGCCTAGTTCGCAAAATTGTGTTTTAGCAATTGGAAAAAACTGTAATAAGGGAGAGAGTTTACGTTCAATTTCCTTCAAAGCCTGGCGCACGGAGGCCTGCTCTGAAACTAAATATTTCATAATATTTCTTAATCCCTTGCTGAGTTCAGAGATGTCAGTCAGCAAACAGGAAGTGGAACATTGTTCCCCTGACCCAATCAGCAGCAGCGTGTCACGATGACCTGACAGCCCGGCGGTCGAGGTCAGAGGAAACAGCTCTCCAACATCTCAGTTAATCTTTTTAACTAAACCTCTAACCCTGAGAGCATGAAGGATCTTTAACATTCAATATCTGTGTTACACATGATGATATATACATGTTGATGTTTGCAGTAAAAAACAAACAAACAGATTAAATGTTGTGAAGTAAGACAATATTTCAATCTGAAATGCAGAGTTGAATATTGTTTTTCCATAACATGTTTTTGTCATCGTGTTAAAGCAGCAGTCAGAGTTTAGAGACCAGACTCCATTAACACTCTGAGCTCATTTAAGATTATTCAGCTGCCAACAAACAAAATCAAAGTTCCAGATCCTTTACTGAAGAAAAAGTAGATACACCACAGTCCAAGAATACTCATACTCAAATGTTACTTAAGTAAAAGTACAGAGGTATTATCCACAAAATGTCCTTAAAATTTCAAACGTTCTCATTATGCAGAATGGCTTCTTTCAAACTGTTTTATCTCTATAGAATATTATATTCTGTTTTTACCACTAATGAATACATGTTAGAGAATTTGAATGTTCGTCAATGTGGCCATATGTGTGCCTATTTCAGATCAGATTACATTAGTACTGCATCATGTCCTATTATTTTATGTAGAACATTGCTTAAAACGACTAAGCAACGACTATCGTCTAAGCGACCAATGTGAAAAACTGTCATGGTTGTGTATGTTTCTGTTTCCTGTTTTATTTTGTAGTCTGTTTTTCTCCCTTGTCTTGTTTTACTTCCTGCCTAGTGTTTTCCCGCCTTTGTGATTGTCTGCCCCCATCCTGATGTGTTTCACCTGTTCCTGAGCCCTCGTGTCACCTGTTCCTTGTTTCACCTCGTTTCCTTGTGTATTTAGTCTCTGTGTTGTCTTTGCCTTGTGTCAGATCATTGTATTGTATTCTGTGAGAGTGGGTGTAGTCTACCCCGTCAACCTGGTCTCACAGAAATCTGTGAAATGAACACGGCCCCTTAACTCAAAATCTGTGGCAGTTTCACGGAATCGCCGAAAATTCCGTGACGGGCCCACGGATGCGATGCCTATGTAAATCAATGACAGGCAAATTCCGTGGTCTACGAACAGATTCCCTGATCACAGCACGTTTCTTTCTGTCAGTCGGGCTGCCGCAGAGAAGCTGTATAGCTTTGCTATTATTGGTATTTTTAGCCCAATAACCGCTGTTTTAATCAACATTTATTCACCAGATCTTATCATGGTTTATTTGTATTTCTTTTAATGTTATTATTTCGGTCTATTTCGGCCAGGGAAGCTGGATTGCTTTGTTGTTTATTGATATTTTTAAAACTATAACGCTACAGTTGTGTTCAAAATAATAGCAGTCCAACATCACTAACCTCATAAATCAAATTCTTTGGTAGAAGTGATATTTCCACATGACAAATCATTTACTAGTAAGTGTTGTAGAGTCATAGAAAACCAACAGACCCAACAGTCATGATATGCATGCTGCTCATTCTGTGTAATTGAATCTGTAATTGAAAATAGCTTATTACCATATTTGACAGTGCTTACAATGGGTAAACCATATCTACATGACAGCTGAGGTCCAGAGATAACAGCTGGTATTATGTGTGTTGCACCTTCTGTTGCTAAATGACAAGCCTTCAAACATGTACTGGGTTCAAGGTTCAGAGGTCAATATTTCAAAGCAGGAGTAATGTATCCTCTTCAGACTGACATATGTTACTCTCCAGGTCTCCAGGCAACGATGTCTTTGGTATAGTCCTACGACAACGTTTTAATTTGTACTATATCATTGTTTTTAACAACAGAACAAGTCAAAACAAATGCAAATAAGTCAAACATAAGTTTACTATTTCTTCATTATTGGTTGTTTATTGTACAAATTCTCATGTAGGCTACAACATGCAGCAAGCTTTCACAGACGCCGTGCGGTAATTACTACGTCACTTCCAAAGTCTTCAGCTGATTGTTTTAAACGTTATTACGGTGTATAACTTACTAGAACAAAACAGAGCAACGTGTTGTTGCTGGTGACTAAACCACTGACTATATATATGTACATTGAAGCGATACTGGCGTTAAAGACCCGCTGGTCGCTGTCTGATTCTCTGAAATGAATGCCTGCATTGCATTGTGGGAAATCGGCTTTGCATGCACACAGCTCGGATCATATCGTGTTCTGTCTTACAGCATACGGTAATATTTCACCGGTAATAAGACCAAAATAATATTATTAAAATAAAGAAATGCATAGTATGATAATATCTAAACATATGTTGCTAGATGTACAGTTGTGTTCAGAATAATAGCAATGTGTTTAAAAAAGTGAATAATGCTCAAAATCCTTAGAATAGCTTTTAATTCCATAATATCAATGCATTGGGAACACTGCACATTCAATTCTGTCCAGGCCTTTCCAGAGGGCTGAAGTTAAGCTGAAGCAGAAACAAGAAACTGTGGTGTGGGATGATGAACCTCTACAAAAACTCACTAATACACATTACTTGTTGTCATCTTTAAATGAGAAGCTGTTAATGCCAGGGTTTTTAATAAGTGGACTTTGACTCTGTGCGTGTTTCCCACCCTGGTTGACAAAATCTGAAGTTACATTTTTTTTCCAATCAGCGATGTAATTCTATAGTGCACACAGACCAGCGGCCTCAAGCCCCTCTCTCTTCATAAAGATGCGCGTGCGTTACCGCGCCACCAATTCACTTCAGGCTTAGAGGCTGGTGGTAACCTTGGATGTAGCATGCTGCTTGTACTGTTGTGGCTTCCTGTGGGATTAGCTGTTCGAATAATACAGTAAAAATGCCACAGCCACACTGCTGTGAAAGCACCCTAAACGTCATCTGTCAGAGTCTGGTTGTTCACCTGCTCGAGTTTATCTGTATAATGGAGCGTACTGCTAACCAAAGCTAACCGCTAACCAGAAATAACCGAGCCTGTTCCCGTTCTTCGTCTCCATGCCCGTACCCTTTGACAGTATGTATAGACTGACATTTTATTAAGTTGGCTGTAAAAGTTTTAAACTTGGTCGAGAGTTTTTTGAATGACAGAAATCTGTTCAGATGAGATCTTGAGTGCAACATGGACACATGTAACGTTATGGTACAAAACGACATTGTGTGTAACTTTTGGGCTCTGGAAAATCAGGTAATATGTTTGTTGCTCTTGTTATGAATAGGTCACTGTGTCAAGATAACTAACTGATAATCAGGCACTGCTGGGATTTGAACCCAGGATCTCCTATTTACGAGACAGGCGCTTTAACCACTAAGCTACAGCGCCTCCTACAGGCTAAACACTCTTGCAAGAATACGATGAGCTAGTGAACAGGGATGTGAACAATAGATGACAATAGATGTTAAAAAAAAACCCACTGCTTTGCAGATGTTTTTTTCAGAAGGGAAATGGATTGAACACATTTGTTAATGCTTTTGAACGATTTTAGTGAGAAACCCTGAATGCAAACATAACTTTTGTTAGTTAACAAGACAACTCCACAGGGCACATTTAACTTTTCACTTTGATGCAGCGATATACAGAGGCACGTTCAATCTCAAAATGATGCACGCCGTTTTTTGAGACCGTTTTGGAGCTACGACACCCGTTTCAGTTTAAATATATATACGGTTCGCTTGTTTTGTCGGGGCTGAACGTGGCCCAGGTGTACACCAGGACCCTGTGACATCACCGTTGGGTGTGGTTTAAGGTGCATGGGATGCTGACCGAGGTCAGAGGTGAAAGAGACTTGAACTTTACCAGCCAAGGCACTTTAGGGGCCGACTGCCTGATTTTAGCGTCTTCCAGGCTCTTCCTCAGAGTGGACAAGAAATAATGATCAAATAATCAGTTTATTAATTTGCATTACAACAGCATCATTAACCCAAATTAACAAATGGTTGATGAATAAATTGTGTTTATTAAAGCCTACACTTGCATTGCTCTGATTTCATTTGTTTTAATGTACCATGTTAAATGTGTGTTAATGTAGTGTTTCTGTGTACATTTAATATGTCAGGGAAAACCTTTTTCATTTGCAACCAGGGTAGCATACTTGGAGCATGGGGATTGGGTAAATATGTGGATGAAATGCAAACAGAGGTAATCTCTGCAACAACAAGGTGCTGCTGGGATTTGAACCCAGGATCTCCTGTTTACTAGACAGGCACTTTAACCAACTAAGCCACAGCACCGATGTAAGCACTACTGTAATATTAAAACTTCAATTCTCTTTCACCTTGTATAATTTGCATAATATACTGACTGATTGATGAACTCCTCCATTTACTATTACTGGGTGTTTATATTATTATAACTTCTTTCAGATCAAACATCTTAAGATATGATTGGAATATTTTGTTGATGTAACATTTCTAAAAATGTTTAATTCTAACATACTTTTACCATGTTATGTGTAATATCTTCAGTACACATTTAGAACAACTATTCTTTACGTTTCTTGCTGAGGTTTGTTCTGTTAAAGTCCCCGGGAACAATGAGAAGGTTGTCTGGATGTTTTTCTCTCCACGTTAGTTGTCTGAAATTAATAATGAATGTGATGTTTTATTTAGCAGAATTACATTGTGTTGTTCTATCCTATCCAATATTTCCGATATTTCTAAACAGATTTTTCTATGTTGTATTCTGATAAAAGCTACCTATATATTGTTTAGTTGTGACATCACAACTGTACGGAAGTCCTGACAGCTTGTTTAAATGCAACATTTCTGAATACAGACTGTGTGCATGTGTCTGTGGATTGAGCGTTTTGATACTTTTGCAGTATGTATACTGCACCTCAACCTGCTGTATGATGAAAAAAGACATGGAAATCTCACTTTTTACAATATGTACAGAATGTTAAATGTTTCAACAACCCATCTGATATGAAAAGGTTGTATTTGTTGTCGATCTTCATTTTGATCATTTATAGAACATACTCGATGAGCCTCAGTTGTCTTGAATATAGGTTTATTACAACACGGATCTGACGTCAGAGAAGATCTTGGTACAGCATGTATGCATGGACAAAGTCATACCAAAAACTTACATTTCACTCAGATTTATATGGTACCTATATTCTTGTATAAACACACCATCAGACAAATTAATGTTACAATTATAAATATTAAATAAAATATCAAACATTCCTTCATGCCTTATACGTTTCTACCACAACATCGATATCGGTCCATTGCATGGACAGTTGACAGAATTCAAATGATGTGAAGTCAACGCCTGCTGTGTATTCAAATCAAATTGCTGTTTTGCGTGGTTGTGTTATTTTAAACACATCTCATTTGGTTCCTGTATTTGCAGTATGTGTGCAGTAAGTGGAGCCTCTCCACAGGAAGCATCACACTCAATTTAATCTAAAATAATATAATCTAAAGAAATCCTGTGCAGTAACACTCTAATACCAAATCATCTACTATACTTATATAGCATATACACGCATGTACAGCATTTGAATAAAGTAAATCTATGCTGTAAGTACTGTGCATATCCATTCATGTACCGTATATATGTGTATATATGCTGCACATGAACTTACTAAAGTGATTTGGGATTTGTTGCCTGCAGCCGACTCAGGCCAGTGCTCTGTTTTAATTCTATTTGACCTCAGCTCAGCTTTTTGACGCTGTGGACAATGATGTTTTAATAAGCCGTCTGAAAAACTGTGTTGGTATTAGTGATGTAGACCTGGATTGGTGTATCTCTTCTCTGTCAAATAGGTCTTTCTCTGTGATCCTTGGACAAGCCTCCTCTCATCATTCAAAAGTTGTAATATTAATTTCCATTTCTATGCTGATGACACCCAGTTGTATGTCCCTTTGCTGTTCGGGCCCCTCAGCTGTGGAACTCCCTGCCTGGAGATCTCAGGCAGGCAAATATATATATAGCAAAAATCTCTTCTTAAGACTCACTTTTATCGTATGGCTTTTTTCATAACCATTGTATTTATTGCTATTATTGTATTATTTATTGTTGAATTTGAATTTTTGTATTTATATTTTAATAATGGATCATGGTTTTTATATATTATTTCTACTGTACAGCACTTCGTAACTTGGTTTTCAAAAGTGCTATACAAATACAATTATCATTATTATTAAAGTAACTTATTACGTTATCCATACTATATTTATTCGGCCCTCACCTATAACCATTTAAACCACATGCATTGTAATGTTGTTTAATCAATAGTATTTACTGAAGCAATGTAACAGAAGATATACAGACAGTTGAATTAATTAAAGAGAACATGTTAAGTTACCAGAAGGACATAACAAAAACTTAGCAGCTGTTTTTACAGGAGCATGTGGAGACCACACCAGAAGATGTTTAATTAGGTATTGGTTTGCTTGTAACTAAAGTGAATTTATTGAAATCTAATCCTTAACCACATTGGGCGTTGTTCTTGGAACATGCTAATGTTCCTACTCTGTGTAGAAACAGCAGAGGTAACACCAGACTGCTGGGGACATTTAACCAGTTCCCAGCCACTGTCCCCACACAGTCAATACCCTCCCTCAACAAATTAAAAACAGCCCAAAACACACTTGAAGAGCATCTCAACAAAAGCACTACCAGTATGGTCACGATGGTGTAGAAAGCCTTCTGCTTTGATTGCTCAACTCTTTCCCTGGTCTCGCCCTGTTCCCCTGGCCCTGAACGAATCAGAACACAGAGAACAGAAAGACTGCAGAAGAAAATGACCAATAAGGAGAAAATTAAGACGCCAAACTCCACGATTACGGAGACATGTTTTGAAGTTGTCAGTCCTGTGGTCCCAAAGGAAAGCAGCCAAACACAACCGTTTGTGATATTTCTGATTCTGATCCCTCTCTCTTTCCTCAGGCTCAGGTAGGTGACGGGACGAACGACAGCCAGGTAGCGCTCCACACAGGTCAGGATGTGAAAGAACATCTCTCCATACCAGGTTAAAGCCCAAAGATAGTAACCCACAGAAAATATAGCAACATGATCCCCATAGATACTACAGTAGCAGAGGGTGCACCCGAAGACACCAATCAGCTCCATGGCGACCATGTGGTAGGTGAAGCTGTCTGAGTGACTCGTCATTGCTGCTCCGGAGGCGGAGCGATGTCGCCGCCATCGTTGGAGACCCAGGTAGAGGACGAGGATGCAGAGAGGGAGGAGGACGAGGATGTTGGTGATGTAGAATGCAGTAAAGATGAAGGAGCTTGGTTCGGTGGTGAGGCAATACATGTAGACAGTGATAGGAAGAAGAAGGGAGTCATTGGAGGAGGAAGAGTTTACTGCCATATCTGGAAAAGAATGAGAATAATAACATAAATAACATCTTTTGCATGTGTATCAATCCTTGAAGAGGGATTCATCCTGTACTGCACTTCTCTGCTGCTTAAAGTATTCTGATATTGTAAAATCAGTGGAGTGCCTCTTTAAAGTTTCTGTAGCGACCACTAACTTTATATAACACAACAATGCAAGTGTCCAAACAGTAAGATAAAGTTTGTCTTCTGTCCGTTTCAGTCGTCCACACCAATGGTTCCCAAACCTTTTCACATCAAGGACCCCTAAACTGACACAAAATTGGACCATGGACCCCCATTTGATAGGTTTGATCTGATTGGATTTTTGCTTTTAGATGTGACATTACAGAAAGTGTTTGAAACCCATGACCAAAATAGTGACAATACTGTATTTGTGTTACTTTTGGATGAAATTATAGTTAGAAATAAATGATTCCCCTTTTTTTCTGGGGACCTTGTGAAAGGACCCCTGGGCACATAAAAAATGAATAAGAACGCCAACCTTATCAGTATTTGTTTCTGGTCTTCCTCCCTCTGTGGACTCCTGTGTCTGAGTATCTGATCTGACAGCCCCTCTTCACCTTCCTCTCTCTCTCTCTCTCTCTCTCTCTCTCTCTCTCTCTGTTCAATCCAAATTCAAATGTTTAATTTGAATAAAAAAAAAAAGTGGCATTGGCAAATGAATAAACCTATTGATAAACAATTACAGTGACACATCATTTTAAAATATATTAAAATTTAAAATATATCAATATCATGTCCTTACTATCCTACATTTATTTCTTTATTTAAATCAAGTATTATACTACTGTTACATTATTGATTGGTGCATACACACACAACTAAATACCATTTGTGTCCAGCCATAATATCTCAACCCATTTTAGACAGGCGTAGGAACAGACAGTGGTGTCAGTTTTGACAACAGATCTGATGTGATTTTGATTAATAATAGAACAAAGTCAATGAGCCTCGTTCCATTAGATGGACAGAATTCAAATGATGTGAAGCCAAAGCCTGCCGTGTAGTCAAATCAAATAGTGCCAATTACTGTTTTGCATGGTCGTGTTATTCCAAAGGAGCTGTATTCAATACAGTAGCAAACAAATATTTGCTACGTAACAGATGCATAGTGGCAAGAGGGATATCCAAATATACTTGACAAAAGTAATTGGTTGAACTAAACCATTATGAAATGTTAGTATCATTCTCTCTTCTTTGGAAAAAATCCATTATTGAGATTCTCACAAAAAAAAGTTGTGTTCAATGTTTTATGTTTCTGCAGAACAGGAACCTGCTGGAAACCAGTTTTTAAACTGAGTCAGGCCCGTTTATATTGTAACTTAATGTTACCTTTAACTTTCCTGTATAATAAATGAAAAAAAAGAAAAGAAAAATATTTGGCTTTGTTAATCCTTGCTGTAGAGAGCTCAAGCATAACTATGTCTAGAAAATACGCCAACCACTGTTTTATACAAAGCGAGTGGGGTGGGGGGAGCCAGCGTTGAGCTATCATTTTCTTGTTTGCGGTTGAGCCGGCTTCTGTCTCCCAAGCAAGTGTAATTTAGAGTCGTCATTAAGTAACAAAACAATCGGGTCAGTAGGAATTCGACATCCTATCACATCAGATATTATTGGTGTTGTTTTATTCCAGAACTCATGCACTTGTTCACACTCCCAGACCACGTGCAGGAAAGTTCCAGTTTGTTCAGGTTGGCAGAACGTTCAATAGGGAGTGGAAATGATTTTAGAGACGTATCTCTTCTGAGGAGTCCAATATGTCCTATGACATATGTTGAAGTGGATCTGCTGGTTATTTGGGTTCTTGGATCAATGGAAAATGTCTCCCAATTAATTGCGTTCCCCTCAGGTGCATTGTTTATTTCTAAAGCAACACGACAATGTATAAAAGGCTCCATCACCTTGCATCTCACGTTATGGTTCCGTTGAGTGTATCGTCTTTAGTACTTCAGGTATGCCAAACTGTCCAGCTGTGAGTTTGGGAGCCCTGGCTTCATACCTTAAGCCAGCTGTCAAAAATCTGGGGGTTACTTTTGATTGCAACTTGAAATTTGATAAGCAAATCAGCAATGTTGTTAGAATGAGCTTTTTCCAGCTTCGTCTCCTGGCTAAAGTTAAACCCTTCCTTAACAGGCATGATCTAGAAAAGGCGATTCATGCCTTTATTAGTTCAAGGTTGGATTACTGTAATGCTCTCTATGTTGGTCTGAATCAGACCTCCATCTCACGACTTCAACTTTTACAAAATGCTGCTGCTCGCTTTTTAACTAACACATCTAGACGCGCACACATTACTCCTGTTCTCTACACCCTTCATTGGCTCCCTGTGTGTTTTAGAATCGTTTTTAAGATTGTATTGTTTGTTTTCAAGGCCTTAAACGGCCTGGGCCCGGAGTATTTGTCCGAGATCTTAACCCTGCGTGAGCACAACTGGTCCTTGCGGTCCTCAAATCAGCTGGTTTTAGAAGTCCCAAGGTCAAAGTACAAACGTTGGGGTGATCAGGCTTTTGCAGTTGCTGCCCCGAGACGTTGGAACAAATTACCCCCTGAAATTCGGACGACTACAGATGTAGCACTTTTTAGGTCTAAACTCAAAACTTATCTGTTTAGAAAGGCTTTTAATACATAGTAGTGGTGTGACAATTTCCTTCTCCTATTTATATGCAACCTCTTCTGACTTTATTGTTTCTATGTGTCATTCTTTTTATTGTATATGTTACATGATGTGTGTTTTAGTCTTGATTCTGATGTTAAGCACTTTGGATACCTGTTGGTTACTGTAAAGTGCTATATAAATAAATGTTGATTGATTGATTGATTGATTGATTGATAGTAGAAGTAGCAGTGCTTCGCTGGCTGGCGTGCTTGCTGGTGTACGCGGGCCGGCTGGCGTGTGTGCTGGCGTGTGTGCTGTCCGGCTAAGGTTTGTGCTGGCATGTTTGCTGGCTGGCTGTGGCTATGTCGAAAAAGTAATAATATAGTATGTCGGAAAAAGTGATAAAAAAGTCATAGTATAGTATGTCGTAAAAAGTCATAATAAAGTCATAGTATAGTATGTCAAAAAAGTCATAGTATAGTATGTTGAAAAAATCATTAAAAAGTCATAGTATAGTATGTTGAAACATGTCATAAAAAATCATAGTATAGTGTGTCGGAAAAAAAGAAAAAAAAAAGTCATAGAATAGCATGTCGAAAATAGTCAAAAAAAGTTATAGTATAGTATGTTGGAAAAAGTCATATGTCAAAAAGGCAGAAAAAATTAATAGTATAGTGGGTCGCAAAAAATCATAGTTTAGTATGTCGAAAAGTTATAGTATAGTATGTCGAAAGAAATTAGAAAAAAAATCTTATAGTATGTTGAAAAAAGTTATAGTATAGTATGTCGAAAAAAGTAATAAAAAAAATAGTATAGCATGTCGAAAAAATCATAATGAGGTCATAGTATAGTATGTCAAAAAAGTAATGATATAGTATGTCGGAAAAAGTGATAAAAAAAGTCATAGTATATTCTGTTGAAAAAATCATTAAAAAGTCATAGTATAGTATGTTAAAAAACATCCTAGTATAGTATGTAAAAAAAGTGATAAAAAAGTCCTAGTATAGTATGCTCCTCATCACGGGGCTTCTCAGGTGCTGCGAGCAAATCACTCTGCCCAAGTAGTAGAAGTAGCAGTGCTTCGCTGGCTGGCGTGCTTGCTGGCTGTCTGGCAGGCTGGCGTGCATGCTTGCGTACGCGGGCCGGCTGCCGTGCGTGCTGGTGTGTGTGCTGGCCGGCTTGGGTTTGTCCTGGCGTGCATGCTGCATGTGTGCTGGTGTGTGTGATGTCCGGCTTAGGTTTGTGCTGGCATGTTTGCTGGCTGTTTTAAGTGTTGGCTGGCTGTGGCTATGTCGAAAAAAGTAATAATATAGTATGTCTGAAAAAGTGATAAAAAAGTCATAGTATAGTATGTCAAAAAAGTAATAATTTAGTATGTCGGAAAAAGTGATAAAAAAAAAGTCATAGTATATTCTGTTGAAAAAATCATTAAAAAGTCGTAGTATAGTATGTTGAAAAAAGTGATAAAAAAGTCGTAGTATAGTATGTTGAAAAAAGTCAAAAAAAGTCATAGTATACTGTCGAAAATATAATATAAAGTATAATATGTCAAAATGTCATAGTATAGTATGTCCAAATAAATCATAGTATAGTATGTTAAAACATGTCATAAAAAAATCATAGTATAGTGTGTCGGACAAAAATTTTAAAAAGTCATAGAATAGTATGTCGAAAAAAGTCAAAAAAAAGTATAATATGTCGAAAAAGTCATAGTTTAGTATGTCAAAAAAAGTAAAAAAAAAAGTCGTAGTATAGTATGTTGAAAAAAGTCATAACAAGTAATAGTATAGTATGTCGAAGAAAGTCATAAAAAAGTCCTAGTATAGTATGTCAAAAAAGTCATAGTATAGTCTGTCGAAAAGTCACAGTATAGTATATCAAAAAAGTCATAGTTTAGTATGTCAAAAAAAATTATAAAAATCTTATAGTATAGCATGTTGAAAAAAGTCATAACAAGTAATAGTATAGTATGTCGAAGAAAGTCATAAAAAAGTCCTAGTATCGAATGTCAAAAAAGTCATAGTATAGTATGTCGAAAAAAGTCCTAGTATAGTATGCCGAAAAAGTCATAATAAAGTCATAGTATAGTATTTTGAAAAAGTCTTTCTATAGTATGTCGGAAAAAGTGATAAAAAAAAGTCCTACTATAGTATGTTGAAAAAATCATTAAAAAGTCACAGTATAGTATAACGGAAAAAGTCATAATATAGTATGTCAAAAAGGCAGAAAAAAGTCCTAGTATACGATGTCGAAAAAGGTGATAAAAAGTCCTAGTATTGTATGTTGAAAAAAGTGATAAAAAAGTAATAGTATAGTATGTCGAAAAAATTATTAAAAAGTCATAGTATAGTATGTTGAAAAAGTCATAGTGCAGTATGTTGAAAAAAGTAAAAAAAAGTCATAGAATAGTGTTGAAAAAAAGTCATAGTATAGTAAAGTGATGAAGTCATATTATAGTATGTCCAAAAAAGTGATCAAAAAGTCATAGTGTAGTATCTCGAAAAAATCATTAAAAAGTTATAGTGTAGTTTGTCGAGTGTTTAGTGTTTTGTCATAGTTTAGTATGTCAAAAAAAGACATATGTCAAAAAAAGTGATAGTCATAGTATAGTATGTCAAAAAAAGTCATTGAAAAGTCATAGTATAGTATGTTGAAAGAAATTAAGAAAAGTCATAGTATAATGTCGAAAAATGTCATAGTATAATATGTCGCAAAGTCATAGTATAGTATGTCAGAAAACAATCATAGTATAGTCTGTCGAAAAGTCATAGTATTGTTAAGGAACGGCACAGGAGGTGGAACCCAAAAGCAGACGAAAAACACAATAATCAAGATTAAGTGTTTAATGAGTGAAAATATATACAATAATTGTGCTGGTGGCAAAAGGAGGGTTGTGTCGAGGGAATCCAGTGGTGAGTGGTGGGTGCAGTGCGCTCTCCAGAGCGTACCCAGTGAAGGGGTGGCGTTGACCATGTGCTAAGGCCTCCTCCAGAGTCCAACAAACAATTGAGTTTGAGTCCAATCCTTACAGAGAGAGAGAGGAGCAGGCGGTGTGAGCAAGCAGGCAGGCAGGCAGGCAGGAGTAGGAGCAAGCAAGGCAGGCTGCAACAAGAGATAAACACAGATAATTCTTTAGCTACACAAGCTAAAACACCAGGAAAACAAATAACACAGGGAGCCAGGAGTGCAACTATACCACACTGGTAGACAGTACGATCTGGCGACGAGTGGATCACAGAGCCAGCCTTAAATACTGCAGGAGGTTGATTAGGGAATGAGCTTCACCTGGTGCCACCTGCCAGCTAAGCCGCGCCCACAGCTCACAGTAATTGGCACAGGAGGGAGGAACATGAGAGAAAACAAACAAAAACACACAGAACAAAAAAGAAGCACGGGCTGCCATGATGACATCATGACAAGTATAGTATGTCGAAAAAAGTAATAATAGAATATGTCGGGAAAAGTGATAAAAAAGTCATAGTATAGTATGTCAAAAAAAGTGATATAAAAGTCATAGTATATTATGTTGCAAAAAATCATTAAAAAGTGTTAGAATAGTATATTGGAAAAAAAGTCATAGTATCAGTATGTCGGTCTACAACTTGTTTAGCGATGGTCACCGCTTCGTCCAAACACTGGGATCAGCGTTCACTGCCGGCAGCCAATGAATGAACGGAGACAGTGCTCCGGTTTATCATGTTTTTGTGCTGCAAAGAGTAACATCTGTATTATATCTGTACTCTCCCAAAATAAATTGGTTGTATGGCTTTGTTACTAGTTATATTACATAGTTATTACACATTTTAATTACATCGTATTACATAGTTATGACATAATTAAAAGACATTAATACATGTCATTATTATATTGTTTTAACACTGTTATTGTATAGTTATAACACGCAATTTTGCGTTATTACACTGTTGTTACACAGTTATAGCCCATTGTAATTGCACACTTTTATTACACGGTTATAACACATTATTATTACAATGTAATTACACATATATAACACAATGCGTAATTACATGTTGTTACTACAGTGTTATTACACAGTTACAGGACATTGTTTATTAAATTGTTATTACACCATTATAACACATTGTAATTACAGTTTGTTTTTATACAGCAATAGCACATTGTTATACACACTATTGTTACAAAGTTGTTACACAGCTGTAACACATTGCAATTACACATTGTTATTACACAGTTATAACACATTGTAATCACACATTAAAGTGATAAAAAAAGTAATATACTATGTCAAAAAAAGTGATGACTTGTTTTGACATACTATACTTTTATTTTTTTGGACATATTATACTATGACTTTTTGACATATAGTATGACTTTTCTCGACATGCTATATATGACTTTTTTTTACTTTTTTCGGCATACTATACTATGATTTTTTTATGACTTGTTTTGACATAAAAACATGATTTTTTTGGAAATACTATACTATGACTTTTTTGACACTATACTGTGACTTTTTAATGATTTTTATCGACATACTATACTAGGACTTTCTATCACTTTTTTCGACATACTATACTAGGACTTTTTTCGACATATTATACTAGGACTTTTTTCAAAATACTATACTATGACTTTTTTATGATTTTTTCAACATAATATACTATGACTTTTTTAATCACTTTTTCCGACATACTATATTATGACTTTTTCGACATACTATACTATGACTTTTTTTTACTTTTTTCGACATACTATATTATGACTTTTTCGACATACTATACTATGACTTTTTTTTACTTTTTTCGACATACTATACTATGACTTTTTTTTTTTAACTTATTTCGACATACTATACTATGATTTTTGTATGACTTGTTTTGACATACTATACTATGACTTTTTGACATACTATACTATGACTTTTTTCGACACTATACAATTACTTTTTTTCACTTTTTTCGACATACTATACTATGACTTTTTTTCAACATACTTTACTATGACTTTTTTACTATGACTTTTTTTTACTTTATCCGACATACTATATTATTACTTTTTTGACATACTATACTATGACTTCATTTTGACTTTTTCTAAATGCTATACTATGACTTTTTTATGACTTTTTTTCGACATACTATACTATGACTTTATCACTTTTTTCGACATACTATACTATGACTTTTTACGACATACTATACTATGACTTTTTTATGACTTTCTTTGAAATACTCAACCTGTTCTCATTCCGAACTCGTAAAATAAGGACGTTTGGACAGTGGCTGTCAACGTCTGATGCGACGAAAAAGGCATTTTTGAGCGTGTTTGTGTAACGCAGCGGAGAGAGCAGCAGTTAGATAGGATTTAGCAGGTAGTATGTAAGTATGTAAGGGCAAACACAGGACTTTCACCCAGGAGAGCAGGGTTTGCGTCCCGCTTGCCACGCTTGCTATAGTTGTTTATTTTCTTTCCTCCCGTGTGTCACAGAACCGTATGCCCACCCACGACCCTTTCCTAAACCCAACCGTCCCGTTCTTCCCGTGTATCACAGAACCGTAAGCCCACCCACAACCTTTTCCTTAACATAACTGTGTCAAAAGGGACGGCAATAGTCTCGACCAAGCGTGTTTACTTATAGCACTAAAGGGACGGTGCTAAAGGGACGGCAATAGTCCCGACCAAGCGCGTTTACTTAAAGTGCTAAAGGAGACTTTTAGCGTCAATAAGAACGACAAAGGCACCTGACCAAGAGTCCATATTTTACGAGATGGGTGTGAGAACGTGTTGACATACTATACTATGACTTTTTTATGACTTACTATGTCATACTATACTATGACTTTTTTCACTTTTTTTCAACATACTATACTATGACTTTTTTTCGACATACTATACTATGACTTTTTATCACTTTTTTCAACATATGACTTTTTTTTTTTTTCCAACATACTATATACTATGACTTTTTTTCAACATATTATACTATGATTTTTTATCACTTCTTTCGACATACTATACTATTATTATACTCAATTATTTGAGTTGTTTGCCCAAAGTCCCAAAGAACAATGAGAAGATAGCTTGGATGTTTTCTCTACAAAAGTTATCTGGCCAGCCAGATGTTGTAACGCCTTCCTAACACAGGCCAGAGGTGGGATTAAACACAGACAATACTAAAGTAAACAAGGACAACTCCCCCGATGAATAGAAGTATTTGCAGTTAATAAAAAAAAAACTTCCCACCTTACGCAATGGCACAACCTGGTGGTGGTAACCATACATCACATTCAGAAATGTGCACACTGCATAAAATACAAAATTATGAACACTGAATCCTGGAAAAAAGAAAGTTAGATCAGTATATCCTGGAATATTTGCATAACCTGTTTAGAAATGAATTTCGAAGAACCTGTTGAAATAAATTGACTTATACTCTACATTACTTTGTGGGGTCACAGATATCCAATACAAAACACTTTACAGAAGAAAATAATAAACATGAACAATTTTGTAAATATCAATTGACCTCTTTCGCATAAAATATATTGCCTGATGCCTCAGGGGAAGTTACTATTAATCCATTTTATAATATTATTTGTCCTTATTCAGTGTAGTCATGCACACTAATATGTGTATTTTACACGCTCAAGATGATCTGAGGCAAATTTGAGCATGTTTACACTCCTTCCTACTTTTTGATGTAAAGTCGATATAGTGAAGTATATCTACTGAACCGAATGTATATGTGACTACAAAAGGCAATGACTGGTTAAAAATATGCTTGGCTGATGGATGTTTCATCCACCTATCCCTAAAATTGTCTTATTAACATCAATATATGTACGTATATGTTAACCTCTTAAGAAACGCTTGAAATGTCATGCTTTTTGGTCTAATCGTCATACCCAAATTAAAAGTGGTACAGCTCCTATATACTTTGACACTCTGGGATGTCTCAAGTGTTTGTTACAAGTGTCAGGATGATTCTAGGCCTTACTGCCACAGAGTTACAGAGGCTAGAATGGAGGGTTTTTATTTCCGTCCAAGTCATACATCTGTAAAATGATTAAAATACACTGCTGTAAACACATCTGGTAAGATACAGATACACCAATGCCATAGCCACGTCTCAGTTTACTACAGAAAAAAATCCAGAAGCCAAAAGACTCAAAAATGGATTTTATATGAATTTTCTTCTACAGATATGTCTGTCCGTTTTTCTTATTTCAATTTGAAAAGTGCAAAGAAAAAAGCCAATAAAGTACAAAATAAAACACTTCTCAAATACACGAACACACCCACATCAATCACACACATATTTGAAATAACTATATACATAAATATATAGAAATAAGTAAATATATATTGCACAGGGTGTTATATGCTTATAGGAGACCCTGTTTTTGCTTTGACACAGCTCCAGCCATTACAGCGTTAAAATTTCAGGGTCAAATTAGGTCTCTATCACATTGTTAGCTCATTGGCTAAAAATGTAGACGGGTCTTATAGCATTTAAATCTAACTGGTCCGAGCAAATGTCGTTCGAATGCACGTGGGGCTTACATGGTGTCACAGGCATCCTCTGCTTCCAATGGGGATATCACAGGCAAACCTAGACGGATTGGCTCATACCAGGTATCTATGGAAACCTTAGATCTCAGAGAATATAGTGATGCCCACATCAAGCATGTAGGAGCCTCGGGAGAGAAGCGAGGCCGTGTTAGTGCGGAAATGTAGAACTGTTTCGCGTTTTTCCGTTGTGATTCGGCCAGAAACTTCAACATTGCGAGGCGAACAGCTCGTTTTGGACATAACGGCTTGGATATTCCATTTCCTTGGACTCTTTCGTTCTGTTTTGGCCGTCTGGGATCCGCCCCATGAAGAGGGGGTACTGTTATGGTTTCGGTTTTTTGCTTTGTTTTCTGTCCTAATTTGTATCTTGTATTTTGGTTTTATGTCTTGTCTCCCTGTGATTGTGTATTTATGGTCTTGTTTTGTATTATGTTCTGTTTCCTGTTTTATTTTGATAGTCTAGTTTTCTGTCATGTCTTTACTTCCTGTGTTTTCCCACCTTTTTTGCCTCTCCTAATGTGTTTCACCTGTTGTATCACCTGTCCCTTATTTTATCATGATCTCTTGTATTTAGCCCCTGTGTTGAAACAACACAAAAATAAACCAAGGGAGTCCTGAGGCTTCAGCAGGCAAGAAACAATGCCAGAAAGGAGTAAAAGGAATCCAAAAAAAGTACAAAAAACCAGGAACTACAGAACTGACACGGGGAACGCACACAAACACACACAAACTAACCGGGCAAGGACACAAAACTATCTGACTCAGACATCTTTAACTTGGACACAAAACTATTGTATCAGATAGTTTTGTGTCCTTGCCCGGTTAGTTTGTGTGTGTTTGTGTGCGTTCCCCGTGTCAGTTCTGTAGTTCCTGGTTTTTTGTACTTTTTTTGGATTCCTTTTACTCCTTTCTGGCATTGTTTCTTGCCTGCTGAAGCCTCAGGACTCCCTTGGTTTATTTTTGTGTTGTTTCAATAAATCCTGAAGTTCAAACGTTATGCCTGCCTGCTCTCTGCGTTTGAGCCCTATTATTCCCTGCTACACAACAGGAAAGTCTTTATCTGTCATACTGTGTGATTTTTCTTTTATATATTATCCATTGCTGCATGGTTTTTATATTTTCATTACTATTTATGTATTTACTTTCATACTATACAATATTTGCTCTGTTTTCTATATTATAATATATCAGTTATAGGGATCCATCATAGTACTATTATCTTAAAAGGAAATCATGGCTCCTCCTGCCTCCGTAGTACTGAAACTACGTGGCTCCCTCCCTCTTGTGTAGCCTCCACACTTGGAAGTACCTGGCAAAGGGCCAATACCCTGAAGCGGCTCAGACTCAGCAGTAAAATAAGCAGAATCAGCAGTAAAAGGAGCTGATTCGACAAGAAATACAGTCCCTCCCTCTGCATGCTCACCCATAAAAACCTTGAGTTTTCCTTTGTTCGCTGACACACTTTCTCAGACTGCTTGCACTCTGTTAAACTGCCTCCTTCTACTTGCAAGAAGAATAAAGAAAATAACATAGGAAACTCCAGTGTGTCAGACAATCTTAATTTCCAGCTTCATCACCGAACATGAAGAGATTTTCCACAACAGCATACAGGTTTTTTATGTTGTGCAAAGTTAAGAACACCTCCACTTTTATTGTTGGCGTGGATCTAAACACTGTCCAGAGGTTGCTTATCAGGGTGATTCTTGGCCTGACTGACACAGAGTTACAGAGGCTAGAATGGAGGTGTGGTATATTCAGCTGCAACACTGCGTTGTTGATGTGTGGAGAAGGAACTTCGTTGACACTGCTCTCATTATAAAAAGGTTTATTACAATCAGAGATTCAGCATCAATTTTACAAACTCCTGCAGAGAGCTTGGAGAACGACCAACCCAATCTTCAAAATGTGTCATTCTCAAGTTCTGCTGTTAAGACATGATATATATCTGTGCATTTATGTAACCTAAAGTGGGGGTGTGAGTATATGCTTGGAGTAGGGAACTGACCATTTAAGGCCTTATACATGGTATAGCTCCTACAGAATATCTTCTGTCTTAGGGGCCCCCTTCTAATGTTTACAGTTTCCAAATGTTTCAGCAACAGTAGGGTAAGGTTCGTAAGAATTCCCTTATATGGCAAACCTTAAGTCAAAGTTGTAAACCTTCAGATACCACAGAGGGTTTTTTTTTCCCCGCCCAAGTCATACATCTGTAAACTAATTAAAATACACTGCTGTAAACACATCTAGGTGAGATACAGACAACAAGAGACCAGAGCCACATGTCTCAGCTTACTACAGAAAGAACTTGAAGCCAAAAGACTCAAAAATGGATTTTATATGATTTTTTTCTACAGGTATGTCTGTGCATTTTTCTTAGGTCCATTTGAAAAGTGCAATGAAAAAAGCCAAAAAAGTGCAAAACACAAAATTTCTCAAATACACAAACACACACAAACTTGAAATAACTATTTACATAAATATATAGAAATAAGTAATTATAAATTGTTCAGGGTGTGCTATGCATTGTAACAGGCCCTGTTATTGTAAAACACAGAGAAAACACAGCACAGGATGAGAATTCCAATGCCAAGTCCATGGCTCGTTTGAATCGTCTCCTTATTGGCTAAAAAGGTAGGAGGGTCTCGTAACATGGAATCGAAGTAACGTGGGCGCACATCGCTGCAGAGGCATCATTGGGTTTCCAGCTGTCTATCTCCGCCTCCTGGGAACCGATTAGCTCATGAGAGGTCTTGTTTGATTCGTAAGACTTAAGAGAAAAACACTGACACCCACATTAAGCGTTAGAAGTCTCGCGTGAGAATTGAGACAAGATTAACAAGTCTGGAAATGAATACTGTTTACTGTTTTCCATTGTAATTCGGTCAGAAACTTGAAGATTGTGAGGCAAACAGCTAGTTTTGGATAAAATGGCTTGGATATTCCATTTCCTTGGACTTTTGGCGAGTTATGAAAAAAAAAGTTTTTGGGACAATATCACCGACGTGGATAAAGGGAGAATGAAAAGGTATGAATGCACACTTGACGCTCGACACTAGCTGCGCAATGTTTTTCAGGGTCGTGGCAACTTTATTACAGTTGTACAACTGCTATAAATCATCGTATGCTTTGTGTGTGGGCTTAATTGAATATTGAGAGGCTAAGCTTTCAATTGTTGTGTCGCATGACCGTATATTTTGAAGATTTGATGCTTTAAAGTTACAACAAAGTTTATGAGTGGAGGTAACAGCGCCGCCACCGCAACGAAGTGTGCCGTCCACGGTACACTGTTACCTAAGAGGTTTTAAGCTGTGCATGTAATTAAAACAAGAGGGCCGTAATCAATCAATCAATTTAAAAATATATTATGTCTGCTGTGTTTCGACTCCGTTACATTCAGAAAGTGTCCTTTTTAAGAGCAGACAATAAAAAAGGGGAGTTCATATATATCTGACTGCTTGAATTTGTTGATGAAAACCATGTGCAGTAAAATATGACAGGTGACGCGTCGCGATTTCGAATCGAAGACAGGATAATCAAATCGTGAGACCAGTGAAGATTCACAACCCTAATATTGACCCTTTCTACAGGCATATAGCGCCCTCTACAGGATTCCTTGAAAAATGCAATATTAACTAAAGACAAATTTGACTGTTTCCTTTCTGATCGATTTATGTGGATTGCATTTACATTACATGTCATTTAGCTGACCCTTTTATCCAAAGCGACTTCCAATTAAGTGCTTTCAACCTTTAAGGTACAAACTCCGAACAGAAGTAAGTGCAAGTACATTAGCTTCAACTGAGCCAAGTACAAAGAGACGGATGAAAGTTCAACTGTAAGTAGAATTCTTTTTTACATCCAAGGTGCAGTCAAAAAACTTAATAGATTGCTTTCAAAAGAAACAATAAGAGTGGTTATTGGAAATGTTTATGATGTTGAGAATGCCGAGAGTTAGAATGAATGTACAGTACTGTCGGGGGCCTGCTCATTATGGTGTGGAGGGTAGTGAGAAAGCAGACAAGATTGTAAAGAGAGCGTTGAAATTAAATGATGATGAAATAATAAAAGTTCCATTTGGAAAAGGTGAGGCCAGATCATTAATAGGAAAGGCAGCGAGGGGTTCATGGCAGAGGAAGTGGGACACAGATATCAAAGGGACACTACTACAGCATACAGAAATCAATACAGGTGAAGACTTTAAAAGGGAAGTGCACAAAAGAGGAAGTGGTTTATTCACAATTAAGATTTGGACATACTGGATTAAAATCAACCAGGTATTTAATGGCAAAGTGCAGTTAAATGTCAGGGCTCGACTGTAAAGGTTGCCCTAGGCAACCAGATTGAGTCAACTGGCAATAGTTTCGTGGCCTCTGGTTGCCCCTTTTGGCAACCACCTGTTCAACATTTGTGCTTTTTTTATATATATAAAAACAAATTTAAAACTTACAAACTGGAAAATCTTATTTCAAAAGAAGTCAATATTTTATTTGGTTGTCTCCGTGAAGTTTAAACACTACGTCCGTGCGTAACACAACATTTCAGCTGTTGTGCGACCGCTTTCCACACACTCGCTAAGAGATACAGACAACGCAATTTTCTGTTCACAAACAACTTGAAAAGATCAAGAAAAGTAAATTAAGTGACCTAAGGCTCATAAAATATACTGAACTATTAATTTGGAATTAATAATTAACTACAACCAAAATTGACATACCAATAACAAGCAAAAGTCGAAAGATTTCAGAGTTCTTGTCACAGGAGAGGGAGGCAAAATTCCTGTTTGTTCAAAGTTACATAGACAACATGTATTTTCCAGAGCATGTATTCCCAAAATTAATAAAGCAAAAGTAAAAAAAAAACTACATCTAACTCAACGGAAAGATCTAAGCTAAAGGACGAAAAGGATGTGTGTGTGTGTGTGTGTGGTTTTAGTTGTACGGATTAATACAAGATGGCCGAGCTGTGACCGCATGGGGAGCTGAGCATGTGATTAAAAGATGGCCACATGGCCTGGCCCGGACAGAGAACATTTAAAAGAAGACTTGTCTCCTTCACTGCGTGTTCTATATCCGAGTCAAATCAAAGGCTGTAAGGCGGGGGGGGGTTTGCTAACTATTAAAGTGTGTATGTCTGGATGTTTAAAGTCAAATCTGTGTAAGTTAAGGTACCAGGTTAGGAAAGAGGATGTGCAAGAGTGTCGGTGTGAAGCCTAAACTAACATCAACTTAGCAGTTTGGCTACCCAATAACTTGACTAAAACAAACACTATGTCTGGATGGCATTAAATCAAATCAATACATGTACATTAACAGAAGGTAAACAGTTTACAGCTTTGCTTAGCTGCGGTTGCTATGCTACTGATAGTCCAGTTGGTTCCATTACCACAGAAAGAAATCCTCTGTTAGCTGGCAGTTCCATCATTGTGGGAAAGCCAGGCTGGGAGAACAGTGGTTCTGAGGTCAAATGATGCAGTCTCTGCTCTGCTGCATCTCAATCCTTTTTCAGGTTAGCTGGTAGACTTTGTCCATGTTGGTGATGCTAACTGGTTTACTCTAAGCAGGCACTCGCATCATCTGCTAGAGTAGAGTTTCTGTGTCGGGCTACTTTCGGTAGGCCACGCTTTAGCTGAGGGATGACCTGGACCCCTGCTAAGAGATGCAATGAAGTTGTTTCTTCTCCTTCTGGAGTAGAGATAGAGCCAAGAATAATAGCCGTTGTTGCTTTTATAGGGATGGTGTTGTCACAGCACTTCGCACTTAAGGGAGACGGAGTTGGGTGGCTGTTCTTTGTGACAGCAGAAGAGCTGCCATTTTGGAGAGGGCTGGGGTTGCATGGATTGGCTGTTTGTTTCATTTGCCAACAAGTCCAGTTGAAGTTGCAAAAACGGACAAGGTAATCTTTGGAGTTCCATGGATATTAACAGTTACATTAACTTCATAGTCCAATACATTTTTTATTAGATCTATCAAACTCATACTTAAGACATGTTAAAAGCCTACAATTCCAATTATTGGATTTTAGACTTTTAAATAGACCCACAGAGTATTACATCTCATATAACCTTTAGAAATTTCATTCATTTTTAGAGTGTTTAAACCTGACTGTGGTTCTATGCTCTCCTTCCAGACTAGAACTCCCCTTCACACAGCTAAATGGTTTCTCTTAGGTGGGTTCTCATGTGTTGCTGTAAATGTCCTCTCTCTGTAAAAGCTTTCTTACAGAGTGAGCAACTAAATGGCCTCTCTCCTGCGTGGGTTCTCATGTGTTTCTGTAAACTTCCACTAACTGTAAAAGATTTCATACAGACGGAGCAGCTAAATGGTCTCTCTCCTGTGTGGACCCTCATGTGTATCCGTAAACTTCCACTCACTCTAAAAGCTTTCTTACAGACGGAGCAGCTAAATGGTTTCTCTCCTGTGTGGATTCTCATGTGTGCCTGTAAATGTCCACTCTCTGTAAAAGCCTTCTCACAGAATGGGCAGCTAAATGGTTTCTCTCCTGTGTGGATTCTCATGTGTGCCCGTAAATTTCCACTCACTGTAAAAGCTTTCTTACAGACCGAGCAGCTAAACTGTTTTTCTCCTGTGTGGATTCTCATGTGTGCCTGTAAATATTCGCTCAGTGTAAAAGCTTTCTGACAGACTGAGCAGCTAAATGGCTTCTCTCCTGTGTGGGTTCTCATGTGTTTCTGTAAATGTCCACTCTGTTTAAAAGCTTTCTTACAGACTGAGCAGCTAAATGGTCTCTTTCCGGTTTGAGATCTTTTCTCATGCTCGTTCTCACCAGTAGTACATCTTGAATCACTGACAAGGACTTCATCATTATTCATAGAGTTCAAACCTGACGGAGGTTCTCCGGTCTCTTTCCATTCAGCACTGGTATCAATCTCAGGTTCAGAAGAGTCTCCAGTCTCGTCATCAGTAGCTGGTTGTAAATGTGTATCTGGATCTGAGTTCATGGCTGGTTCTGGTCCTCCACAGTCATCTCCATCAGCTTCTGTTTCCATCTGTTCAGTTTGTCTTTGATTAAGCTTTGAGAACTGATGTATATCTTCATCATCTTCACTCTTCACAGGGACAGGAGTGAATGTGAACTTGGTGATATCAGCCTCCTCCAGCCCTTGAAGCTGCTTTTCATCCTGACTGATCCAGACTTCCTCCTGTTCCTCTTTAATGTTGGGGTGCTTTGTGTCCTCCTGGTCCAGACTGGAGCTCCACTCCTGCTGATGTTCTTCACCAACAATCACTTTCTGGACATCTGAAGGTAAAGCTGAAACACAAACAGCCTTAAATGTGAATCTTAACAATACTTTGCTAATTGGCTACATTCACTCCGATAAGGACACAGGTTCATGATGACTTCATCTGCTTTACTCCAGGTCCCCAACATCCTAGTACACTTCCACTCCAAAAAAAAAAAATCATACCCCCACCCTGCTCTCCAACCAGCTGTAAAAGTTGTGTTAGTATGCCTGAGAACATTTCAGAGCTGGAAAATAGGAAAGCTCTGCTGCACCAGATCAGAGAGGATGAGGCCCTGCTCAATATCATGTTAGCTACGGCAAATGCTACAGCTCATGTTTCTGCCTGTATACCTGGATACCACGATTCCAGGATCTGAAATCACAATCACAAAACGGTTTAGGGCCAAAATACATTTCTGATCTGCTTGTAAACTATGAACCATGCAGACCTCTCAGGTCGCCTGGGACAGGTCTGCTTGCTGTCCCCAGAAGCAGAACTAAACAGGGAGGTCTGCTGCAACTCTGTTCTTTTAAATCAAGGCTGAAGACCTTTCTTTTTGATGTTGCCTTTCCTTAAGGCGAGACACGGCAGGCAAAAACATCGTTTTTTTTTCACTGGTCAATTTTGAGATTTTGGGATTTATGTCTTCTTTCAGACTTGTGGTGAAATAAAGTCCGAAATACACATTTAGGTCTTTATTTTACTACACTTTGTCTGTTTGCGGCGGTAGATTTCCCCTAAATTCAACAAAAGTTGGCGTTCTAAATCATCCCGCTGCTCCGCTGATTGCTGTCTGCACCCTGTCGTCACATATACCGTTGGAAAGCTCTCTTTCTCCTGTACAATGCTGTCGGATCCAAATATGGTCATTTCCTTCTTATCAGCAACCAATCGTGAAAATAAAAGGGGGGATTTAACTCAAAATGCGCAATCTCATTGGCTGATGCCAATTTCTGACAACGCTGATTCGTGATGCTCTGACATTTCCGCGGTAGCTCAAAATGTTGAAAGAAGTGCGTCGAAAACGGCCGAAAATCACCTCAGAGAAGACGAAAACAGTTGTCATTAGCAAGAAGAGACAGGGGATTACAAACTAAGACAGCAGATGATGAAATGCCATCACATAGTACGTCGATGTTTTAACTATCGTTCAGAAAACAGGAGTGTTCAGACAGCGGAGTCTCTCTCTCTCTCTCTCTCTCTCTCTCTCTCTCTCTCTCTCTCTCTCTCTCTCTCTCTCTCTCTCTCTCTCTCTCTTTTACAGAAAGTCATAGCCTACATGTCATAGATTAAATATTTGTCACATATGTACCACACTGTACTGATTGCAATACAACACACTATATTACAAAACAATTACACAACAGTTACAGTTTTGTATAATATAATTACTATATAATAGGTTACTAAACAAATCTGTAATTTTGGGATCCTAAGTGGTTGTGAGTCCCTCAGGTTGTGGCAGGCAGATACATATTTAGCTGTCAGTGGAGCTGCTGTCACCTCTCTTAGGAGAACTATCAGCTTCTCTTCTGGTGTTAACTTTGGGAAGCTTTATTTTTTTGGCTATTTTTCCAAGGTGTCATTCTCTTAGTGAAGATAGTTTTTCCCAGTGGAGGAGGAAGTGTATCTCTGTCTGACCCAGCTGGTGGTCACTGAGCCTGTATTTAGTCAGGATCCGTCTCTTCTTTGTATCTGTGAAGATAATCTGTCAAATAATAATTGAGTCTACTTTGTTTGCTTTCTCCAATGTTCTAAATATTGGTCTTTTGAATGATTCATAATTAGTTTTGTTATGTTGTGTTATGAACCAGTGCTGATGGGAGCCTGGTTAGTTATCTTCACCATCAGCTGACTGAGGGGACTGGTTCTGGTTAGTTATCTTCACCATCAGCTGACTGAGGGGACTGGTTCTGGTTAGTTATCTTCACCATCAGCTGACTGAGGGGACTGTTTTGTGGGAAAAGTAAGCTGGAGCAGCAGCAAGTATGGCCATCTCCACCTTCAATGAAGGTGCCTCTGCCATGCTTTCTGTTATGGAGAAGTTGTGGCTTTAGAGCACATGTGACGGTCAATTCAATGAGAGAAACTGATATGCTCAGGACCTCAAAAGCTGAGGCCGTCACAACTGCCAGTGTAAAACATAGGCGAATGAGTCTAAGCACAGCTAAAATACATATGGTGCTGGAATGGACAGTTAGACTTTAAAAAGCTGTTACAGCTACTGTTGGTCTTGTTCTGTGTCCATACAACTGTCCAGCGTGGGTTTTGTCTGCAACTTTGTGCATGATACGCCAATATTAATTCATTGAGTTACTGCAGTTGTAGGCCTTATATGCCTGCCATTTTATTAAATAATCAATTTTCATGAGCTTGAAATATTCTATATTATTATCACTAAGGGCCTGGGCATTTATTCTGTTTTTGGGCAATTTTTCCAATAGAAATGTATTAAATTCCACTATTTAAATCTTTAAATGCCGTTTTCTCAAAATGAGTTTTTTTGTCATTCTCCAGTATAAACATCTCAGCCTATGTAGCACCTATGTACACCAAACTTTCCAGTTATACACTTAGTAGTATTCTGAAGATATTTACAGAGGGATTTGTTAATAAATCATTCCTGCCCTGATTTATGTGAAATTTTAAGCTAAAAAACATGGCGAAAATCGATTTTTTAGGGTTATGGACAGTATATTTTGATTTCCTAGGTAATGAAAGCAGATATCCTGAAATCCCTCTGTAATTTTGTTTTCATCTTGTGTGTAAACAAAATGAAAAAAGAATTTTGCACCTGGCTTTATCATATGTTCAGATCTATCTACCGAAAATATATGCAAAATCGTGCATATTTAATGAGAAAATGCCTAATTTGCATAATTAAAAATAAACATTTCAAAACTTGTAATACATTTTTTTTATATACTTGTGTAAGTAATCAACTGAGAAAGTTTCATGGAGATATCTATTATTTAAAAATTTTAGCCTATTCACCTGTAGTGTCTCGCCTTAATTTATTGTACTGCACTGTGATTTATATAATTTGTTTTTGGTGTTTTTATTGTTGTATTCATTTCTAACTGCTTTTTAATGGTTTATGTAAAGCACTTTGAATTGCACTGTTGCTGAAATGTGCTAATAAATAAAGCTACCTTGCCTATTGATACTGATTTTGGGGATCTGCCCATACTCGAAAACTCACGTAAATTTGCACACACGTCCTGGTAAAATTTTTATATTTTATGGGTTTCGTAAATAAGCATGCAGAAATGGCTCGCTAGCGCTCCCCCTACAAAACTTAAAAATGTTTGCCCGTGCAGTATGTTTAATGTAAACTTACAAAAATTGGTACGCTTATGTGTCAAGACGTACAAAAAAGCCTGGACAACAGGAAGTCTGCCATTTTGAATTGCAAGCTTGAATTAGCGTTTTTTTGCCATTTCCACACATCGTGCTTTAAAGGAACACGCCGACTTATTGGGACTTTAGCTTATTCACCGTATCCCCCAGGGTTAGATAAGTCCATACATACCCTTCTCATCTCCGTGCGAGCTGTAACGCTGTCTGACAGCTCCACCGGTAGCTTAGCCTAGCACAGAACATGCAGGTGAATGGTTCCAGTAATCCTACTGCTCCGAATTGTGACAAAAGTGACAAAATAACGCCAACATGTACCTATTTACATGTTGTGATTTGTAGGGTCACAGCGTGTACAAAAAACAACGTAACATGAGACACAGCCATCTTCTAACCGTAAACAAACCGGGAACTATATTCAGACAGGCTTGCGGCAAAGCAAATCATTCCGCCCAAGTACTATATTCTTCCGCCTGAGAATATAGTTCCCGGTTTGTTTACGTCACTTATTCGGAGCAGTAGGATTACTGGAACCATTCACCTGCATGTACTGTGCTGGCCTGATGCTGCTTGAACCGTCAGACAGCCTTACAACACGCACGGAGATGAGAAGGGTATGTATCGACTTGTCAACTCTGGGGGTTACGGTGAATAAGCTAAATTCCCAATAAGTCGGCGTGTTCCTTTAACGAACTCCTCCGAGAGATTTCATCCGAAAGACTTCAAATTTGGTCCGTGCCATCTTAAAGTGGACAAATTATGTTTTTCCGTATTTTCAAATAATGAAGTAAACATATTTTAGACAAATCCCCGTGAGCTAAAACCTTCAGATTTCCAACTGTTGTGAACGCTCCGGTTTCAACAGTTTTTTTCTACGCTCGGCTGAGTGTTACGCAACACTTAGACAAAATTCTCCGATTGGTCATCGGTTCCAGGCATGCAGGACTGGAGTGTTTATTTTGTTACTGCGGTGTTAACACTGTCGCTAGTAGCTACATGCTAACGGCAGTAAAATAGGTAATCTTGGCTGCCAATGTTGTTAATTTCTCCCCAATTCTGGGTCACATCACTGCTGAAACATGTCAGGTTGGGTAGTACTTGGTTCACCAGCCTTTATCTGCGATTATTGACAGTAAAAAGTGCTGCGTCATTTCATTACAAACTTACGTTAGCATACTGCTAACAATTAAGTAACTGCATGCTAATGCCAGGTAACTATAATCTTGGCAGCCAATGCTGGTCAATATCGGGTCACATTACTGCCGAGACCTTCCAGGTTCTGTGTTATTTGGTTTAGAAGCCTTTATTTGTGATTTTTCACGGTACAAAGTCCTGCTATATAGTACTTGGTTGCATTAGCTCCAGGTGCTATAGGTAAAACAAAACTGGAGCGTAGCGGAGATTCCAGGAAACACGCTGGCCAATCAGAGCAGACTGGGCTTTCTTGGGAGGGGGCTTAAACAGGCTCCAGCAGAGCGTCTCATACAGAGGGTGAATATAGGTGGAGCAGCCATGTGCAGTATGAGAAACAAAGTATTTTTGAACATTAAAGCATGTAAACATGTTCTAGTAGAAACACAAAATACAAGTATGAACCTGAAAATGCTATATAAGTGTTCCCCTTTAAGACCTTAAAGGTCCATTATATAATATATTTACTGTAATAAATCCAAAAATGACCCCAATGCATCATCAGATATTAAGGAAACATGCTAAGTTGAAATACTATCTTTTCTGACAACAATGCTAATGCCAGTATTTTCTCCTTTTGAAATTCCCATTCCGTGACGGAATGTCTTTTCGTGTTTTGGCCTGTGTGTTAGTATCAACTACCCAGTTTGACAGTTTGTCTGGCCAGGTTGCCAGACATTCCGGTAAAAAATGTAAACCCAGCGTGCTACAGCTGTAACGTTAGTACAGCCATGAAAGCAGCAAACAAATGAACGTGATCAATAAAGATAGATTCAACCCGACCTAAGTTGCGTGACCAGAGACGTAACAAACCCTGGGTAAATACTGGAGATGTATTTCAAAGATGGAGACAGCTTAAAGCCCAAAAGGACGCAGAGTTGGCTAATTTCCTCCTGAACAGGCAAGCATTAGCTTCAGGCTAACTTATCACGGCTACAAAGGATGGGCATTTTATGTCATTTCAACATTCGTGAACTCACATTAAATTATATAGCTAAAGTACCTGAGTTGGTTACTCGCATAAACAATTGAGACAGAGCCAGTAAAGGGATCCCGATTAGTCCTGGCTAATGCCGCCACGCTAGCCATGCTAACCCTGCTAACGTTCTCGGAGGACCAGGGAAGCAGGCCACGGCAGTTTACAACGTATAGCCTGTTCAGCGGCCGTAGCCAACAACGGTGAGTTATTTTAAGCCAGGAACATTAACAAATTGAGATCGATCAGAGAATATAGGACTTAAACCAGCTTAGTGTGATTTCTTTAATGCCAACTAAATGTTCCAGTCTCTGGAACAGGATGGTATGGTCAATAGTGTCGAATACAGCACTAAGATCTAATAAGACAAGTACGGAGACAAGTCCTTTGTCTGAAGCAGTTAAAAGGTCGTTAGTAATTTTCACCAGTGCTGTCTATGGTTGGGCATCGAGAACCGATTCCTACTTGGAATCGTTTCAAAAATTACGATTCCAGTGGAATTGTTTCTTTATTGGAATCGTTTGGAGGATTTGGTTTCAAATCTGATCATGGGTTCCAAATTTAACATGTGCAAGTTTTGGTTTCTGTAGCGGCCAGGCGCTTGTTGCGTTGCAGCCTTGGAGCACAGTAAGCTGCACTCTAGTGTGGCTTTAATTTACATTGAAAAAGCCCTGTAAAACTGCAAACCACCATTGAATCAAAATAAAACTTTGCTCTTCTTTGTGAAATAAGCATGTGACAACTCCACCACTCAAAGAATCAGAATCAAGAATCGATAAGAACCGCAATCGAAAGGAAGAATCGGAATTGGGAACGTTAAAATCCAAACGATGCCCAACCCTAGTGCCGTCTCTGTGCTACGATGCATTCTAAATCCTGACAAAGTCCTCAAATAAACAATTGCTATGTAGAAAAATCACATAACTGATTAGTGACTACCTTCTCAAGGATCTTGGAGAGAAAGGGAAGGTTAGATATAGGTCTATAGTTTGCTAAGACCTCAGGATCGAGGGTGGGTTTTTTCAGTAGAGGTTTTATCACAGCTACTTTAAATGACTGCGGTACATAACCTATTAATAAAAGATATATTGATTATATCTAAATCATATAAGACTAAGGCTATCTAATATAAATTTTGTATGATTGTTTTAATCCGTGTTTTGGGGATCGTAAACACACAGTTTTGTAGGCTACTATACATGTCCTTGTTGCATTCATTAAGATCTCATCTGAAAATTCAAACAACTCGAAGTTAGTAACTTAAAACTTTTACAGCCAACTTAATAAAATATGGGGCTTTATTCGGGCTCAAGTCCATAAATACAGTAACTGGATTCAGGCACGAAGAACGAGAACTGAATGATATGTTACCAACGATTAGCGGTTAGCTCCAGTCAGCTCCGGTTAGCTCCGTTAAAAACATATGGAGTGGAGGAGACTGCCAAGGATAACACCCAGACTCTGATAAATGACATTCAGAGAGCTTACTATGAAAATCCAAAAGTGATGGCCGCGGCATGTCTACGTTTTTTTTAATACAGTTAATCCCACGGCAAGACCACCAGTAGCAAGTTATTACTAACAATAGCCTCTGAGCCTTTTGTAACGCATGAACTGTTTGACAAACTATTGTGTGAGGTATCATTGAACTCAGCAGAGTTCCTTTCTCATTGGTCATGGTTTGCTCTGCCCTCTATACATTAGTCACGCCTCCTTTTATAACTAATGACCCGTTTCTCTTAGACTCTTGTGTGAGGTATCACAGACTATGTGATTTTTGCCCTTATTTTGAAAAAGACGATGTTCCGACAAAGCTGTTTACATGGCTAATAAAAGAGACTATTCCATTAATATTCCAGTTTACATATAGCCATGCAAAATACAATTTTTCCATAGTTTAGTTAGACTTGTTCGACCGTGCCAACACAGCATCGCTCTTTCATTCCTTCAACCAGCTTCTTGAAAAGATCGGCAAAGTAGCTGTGTTTCTCCTTATCTTTTGGGCATGCATCTCTACTTCAACCATAGACTTAACTTAATATAGGAAAAGTGTATTACACAAACATTCTAACTTCCCAAGATCTTAAATAAACTCTCCTAACATTAAAAAAAAAGGTTTTTTAACATTAATGTGAGTACCCCCAGCCTGCCTATGGTCCCTCAGTGGCTAGAAATGGTGATAGGTGTAAACCGAGCCCTGGGTATCCTGCTCTGCCTTTGAGAAAATGAAAGCTCAGATGGGCCGATCTGGAATCTTCCCTTTATGACGTCATAAGGAGGAAGGTTACCTCCCCTTTCTCTGCTTTGCCCGCCCAGAGAATTTGGCCCGCCCATGAGAAAGAGAGAGACATCATGGCTTTCAAACGAGTAAAGTGGCAGTTGGTCAAGGCCACACCCCCACCCTCCACCTTGCCCCCCCCCCCTCTCCTCCTCAATAGCATTTAAAGCTACAGACACAGAAATGGCACATCCTAAGGAAAGCTTATTGTGGGACTGGCTCTAGTGGCTGTAATTCTGGACCAAGGCTGAATTTCGGGAAAGAGACTTCAGATACAGTATTAGGGGACCACTAAGGTCTATATAAAAGAAACTTCAGATACAGTATTAGGGGACCACTAAGGCCTATATAAAAGAGACTTCAGATACAGTATTAGGGGACCACTAAGGCCTATATAAAAGAGACTTCAGCTACAGTATTAGGGGATATATAAAAGCATCCAAAAAGCAGCATGTCATAGGACCTTTAAGATAACCGTTGAACTGTCCTAACTCTTTTTTTCTGCTAAGTAACCAAATGCTAAATGGCGCTCACAACAACCAGGTGTTACCAGAGTAGCGCAAGTTAGAGCGAGAATGCCAGGTGCTTTAAATGAGTGAGTGGTTGAGCGAGGAGACTAGAGCGAGCGTCAGCAGCGTCGGTGTGAGAGTAACTTAGCGTACGAGTGAATTCACTGTGGGGAAAGTGATAGGAAAAAGAGTAAGGAAAGAAGTTGTAAAGCAAGCCTCCAGTCAACAATAAACAACAGGCTTCTCAAGACACGGTGGCTTCATCTGCTCTTTGTTCTGCCACTCTGATGCTACGAAACAGACGTTAAAGGCAACATGTCACGCTAGTTAACACTAACGGTGTTTGTCATTTAACAGCAATTCACTGGTTATTATTGTTAAAGGTTATTGTTGTTACATTTTTAATAAAACATTTAAATCCCCCCCTTTTTTTGTGCTGATCCGAAAATGTATCCGATCCGTGACTCAAAACCATGATCCGATCCGTGACTTTTGTGATCCGTTGCTCCCCTTGATGCTACTATAAGTTTTTATATATATGCCCATATTATAAAAAAAATTAAAAAAAAAAAAAATCACCTTTTTCTGGGATTTGGTGGTGTTATTTTGTGCCTCTGGTGCTTCCACACGCATACATACTTTGATAAAAGCATCCATGCTGTTTAGAGTGAGATACGGTTTCTGAATGTGTCCTGCCTTCAGTCTCCCGGTGAGCTGTTTAAAATCTGCACGGCTTTCTACATCACTAGCCGAGACGAGGGGCCTGGGGGGCTAACCGTTAGCATGCTAGCGCTAGCATGCTAGCTCGTTGTCAATGGCAAAACACTGCTACAACACACACAAATTCACCCTAATCTATTAAAGAAATTGTATAGAACTACTTACATGTCCCTGTTCTGCAGGTATTCCACACAAAGTTGGAAGTGCAGAAGTTGCGAGGTCTCACTCTGTAGCTAAAACATAGACCTGAACACAGGGTGAAAAGAGGAGCTGCAGCAATGGGCAGTACAACAAAAATATGGTGTCTATTGAAAATTAAACCATGTAAACCTATTCTTTTACAAACTCAAATTACAATTATCAACCTGAAAGTGAGCATAATATGGCAATCTTAGCAACCAGACTCAACAAAGGCGCCTCAGCTAAAGAAAACACTCGCCCAAAAGTGCACTCGCGCTTCCAGCTGGGTGTTTTTCATAAGAGCGTCTGCCTGTCACCTGGCGCCTGAATAATATGTTGTCTTTTACATAAGACATGTCCACCATGGATTGATGCAACAAAAGGCACAAATCAGTGCATGCAAATTCATCAGAATGCAGGAAACAAAGTGCATACGCTCACATGCCCCTTGGTTATGGATATATTATTTATTTCAGCTTTTATGAATTTGATTCATGTGTCTATGCATGTATGCACACGTTTGCTTACTTCATTATGAACCACAACGCTGTTTGTAAAAACCAACTCGGCAACAAACCTCATTCTGATTTATTCACTTTTTATTTTCTCAATTATTCAATTAGTTGATTGGTCCATAAAATGTCAGAAAATGGTGAAAAAGGTGGATCAGGGTTTCCCAAAAGCCCAAGATGACGTCTAGGCCTGTCACGACAACAAATTTTGCTGGACGATAAATTGTCCCAGAAATGATTGCGATAAACGATAACATTGTCGTTCTGAGACCATTTTCATCTAATATGATGATAATGGCATAATAATGCAGGTACACCTTTTCAAAGCTCAATAAACTTTTATTTCTAAAGAATATTTAACACTGGAACTGGAAGACATAAGACTAGACAAAGACCATGCGACTGACAAGAGGGTTCACTCCTCGTTACGCTACCGATAGTGGTCATCCAGTCGCTTTGGTAGAGAGAGAGAGAGAGAGAGAGAGAGAGAGAGAGAGAGAGAGAGAGAGAGACTCCGCTGTCTGAACACTCTTCTGAACACTTCTGAACGATAGTTAAAACATCGACGTACTATGTGATGGCATTTCATCATCTGCTGTCTTAGTTTGTAATCCCCTGTCTCTTCTTGCTAATGACAACTGTTTTCGTCTTCTCTGAGGTGATTTTCGGCCGTTTTCGACGCACTTCTTTCAACATTTTGAGAGAGAGAGAGAGAGAGAAGGAAAACAAACAAGCATGCAAATGGAAATTATCACGGCTGGAAAAATGATCGAGCTCATTTTTTTTATCGTACGATTAATTGATTTATTGACTATCACGACAGGCCTAATGACGTCCTCAAATGTCTTGTTTTGTCCACAACACAAAGATATTCAGTTTACTGTCACAGGGGAGACTAGATTAGGTCACTAGAAAATGTTCACATATAAGAAGCTAGAATCAAAGAATTTTTACTCGTCTTAAAAAAATGACTCAAACCGACTAATAGATTATCAAAATGGTTGGCGATTAAGAGTTGACAACTAATCGATTAATCGAAGTGTAAAGCTGGCAGAAGCTGAATGTTATGAAGACTGAGATAATAAAGTCAAGGAACTTTAACCGTCTGTTCAGTATAGGTTTAACAAACAGAACGGAATGAAACACTTTCTTGTTGTGACAACATCTAGTAATGACGAGAAAATATTTCAAAAACAATACCATCAGAAAACCTAATTTTAACAAGAAACAAGTTTTCAGAGCTACAGTTTTCTCGTGAGGGCAGCCATTTTCAGGTGTGCGTATGAAACATGATGGTGACAAGCAACGCTCTGTTTAAAAAAAAAAAAAAAAAAAAAACTTAGTTTTCTTTTCCTCTTTTCCTTCCTAAGTGAAAGATGGAACACGTGTTTAGTCAGCTGCAAATATGGCTTGACCCCAAAAAGTTCTAACAAAAGATTTCTCAGTGGCTTCCAGTAGTATCAGATGTACTTAAAAACATACTAAAAGTTTACCAAAGTTTGACTCCAAGAAAGGCCCCATTTTCAAAATGGCGATTGGTTCCAATCATCTTTTCAATGATCTCATCGCCAACGGTCTCCAACTCATGCACATTCACCTCCTCTTTCGCAAAAACGCCAGTCACAATGTTTCTCAGAGATGGGTCTAGAGAGAATGGTGTGCAAAAGCTAAGCTTTTCCTTGATCTTTTCTATGGCTGAACGATTAATCGCATTTGCAAAAATATCGCGTATATGTTAAAACGCGATTTCCTAATCGCAAAGGCTGTGATTTGGTCACGTGACTCGCGAGAGCAAATCAGTCTGCACTCCGCAGAGAAAGCATCAACTTGGCACGCTAACGCTACGCCGTACCTTGACCTGTTGTACAATGGCACTCAGGCTCGACAAATTTTAGTCCCAAATAGGAACAGTATTGGTATTAAGACATCTTTAATCATTTTTCTGTTTTTGGCATGGAATATTGCATGACCAAAATGAAACGAGGAGCCCTTTTAATTATAAATACCCAAATATATCATATTAATTGTGTTAAAAATGTAGTTTTTTTGAGCAGTGCATGTTTGGTTAGCTGTAACTATGGATATGCCTAAACATTTATATGTAAAAAGGTAGACATTGAAATAATTTTTAAATCCGTTCCTGTTACTCAGGAAGGACATTTTTCATGGTGTAAATCATATGATTCATAAAAAAAAAAATTAAATCGCATTTCTAAATTAAATTCCTTTTGTTGAGATGTATAACACTAATAAAAATAGAAAGTGCTTAAAGTGCCATTTTTTGACACTTTCACTTATTTTCACATTTTAAATCCTTATTTGTCTTTGACCCATATACATAGTAAGTTATTGTTACATTATGTTGTTAATAAATGTTTTAAAAATTTAACAATGTAGTGTGGTACATAGCGAAGAAATGTCAGATATTATATTGCATAAAAGTCTAGTCTAAAAATGGCATAGCAACCTGTGCTTTAAAAAAAAAAAAAAAATGTAAGATCGAGAATCGAACAATGACCTTAGAATCGGAAATGTAATCAAATCGAGGATTTGGAGAATCGTGACACCCCTATCTACGACAGTTGCATGGCTAAAATGCCGAACACCAGTTTGTCAACCACCCGACAGGCATCACTCACCGGAACGTTTGAAAGTGTAACGTAAGCGTAACTCCACATTAACTTTAAAACGGAACAAGGAAATGACTCAAGCAGTAACGGAGTTAATCGCCAAAGACGTGATGCCCCTTAGTAGATATGGGCAATATATCGATATTATATCGATATCGTGATATGAGACTAGGTATCGTCTTAGATTTTGGATATCGTAATACCGTAATATGGCATAAGTGTTGTCTTTTCCTGTTTTTTTTAGGCTGCATTACAGTAACATTGTCATTTTCTGAACTTACCAGACTGTTGTAACTGTTCTATTATTTGCCTTTACCCATGTAGTCCTTATATCCACATTACCAATGATTATCTATCAAAAATCACATTATGTAAATATTCTGTGAAAGCACCAATAGTCAACACTACAATATCGTTGCGGTAGCGATATCGAGGTACTTGGTCAAAAATATCGTGATATTTGATTGTCTCCATATCACCCCCTAGATATCACCAAGCCTGGGTTCACGGCTACACAGAGCGTCTGTTTAGCACCGGATAGATAGATAGATAGATAGATAGATAGATAGATAGATTTGATGCAAGTATGAAGTACACACCGACGGGAGCTGGATCGGAGCAGCGAGTTGCTAATGGTGAGAAACTGCTTCCTGTGTGATCAGGATCACTATGGCTGGTAGTGCATACTCACTGCACTTTGGTCTGCATTGTGTGTTGCTGTTAGTGACTAGAGATAATGACGATTAATATTTAGATATTAATGTTTAGACAGTGATTACATTTAACTTTGAGTTACCTAAATATTTTCAAAAGGAGGTACAGGCAGATATTTCTCATTTTATTTTCTGCATTTGTCATATATATATATATATATATATATATATATACACGTGAACACAAGTGAAACTACTGTCCCCCTCAATGGCAATGTATGAGACGGGTCAGAACATGCCAACCGTAGTACGTCTTTAAGACCTGAGTCTTCTACGATGCTGACAGGTCTGCAGTTAGTTGCCACCCATTTCGCAAGAGCTATAGTCATTTTTGGGAGTAGCACTCTCCAAAATAGTGCTTTGCCTGAGCCCGCTAGCATCAACCTGAGTCACGTTAATTAGCTCGTAGGTGGTAGCTCAAGCTTGACGTGCTTCGGTGATATTTTAATTCGGCTTTACACAACGTGCATGTGGCTTTCGGCTTGTCTAATGAGCCGTCCAGGAGTTTTGGAAAATAAAAAGCTCCATTCAGAATTGTGTTTTCTGCTGTCTTTCTCCATCATGCCTTCAGCCTGCAGCAGTAGGATGTGTTACGAGGAAGTATGGCAGCTTGATGATAAGTTAAGGTGCGGCAAAGGGTCAAAATAGTAGCCTGTTAGGCACGACGTGAAGCCGAGTGAAGTGTAAAATAAATTAATAAAGGCGGCATGCGATTAATGCGATTTTAAAAAAATGAACGCGTTATGCTCGGCCCTTAATCACATCGCGATCAACGCGTTAATGCTGACAGCCCTATATATATATATATATATATATAGCCAATACTCAACCCTACCAAACAAGTAATCTCACAAAACCATGTATTCCATAAGTATGTAATCATGTCAGTGCAATTTAGACAAGTCTAATGGATTCATAGACCCAGAAAACATGGAGTTAGACACCACGATTACCTGTCTAGGTCAAATAATAATAATAATAATAATAATAATAATAGAGTTAGGATATTTTAAGGGCTTCTTGTCCATCTTTGACGCCATCTTGAAAATTAGGCTACACCTTTCTAGTGGTCAAACTTTGGTAAACTTTTAGTACGTTATTAAGGACACCTAATACGACAAAGAGCAGCTGAGAAACCTTTTGTTTGATTTTTTTAGGGTTAGGTGTTTGTTTTTTCTTCATTCTTTCTCTCTTCTTACTTCAGCCGCCTAGCTAGTTTGTTATTAAGTAACTATTAAGTTGTTGTTATGAAGTTAGTTAGTCCTGTAAAATGAGGACACTTGAACTGGAAACCATTCACAGCCGCCTCTTTCACTGATAAACCTACAAACAGATAAATACGTAACGCTGCTTAGACTCCTAATGAATCCTCTTCTGAAACACATTAGCTTCGGGGAGCTAGCTGCGGCTAACAGGCTGTGAATGGTTTAGCTAACGTTAACTTAGCCTCATTAGCACAGCAGTAAAAACTAACCTTCTCCTCGCAGCTTCGTCTCCGGTTTTAAAACCACCTCCAGCTGTTTCCGGTGTCGGTCCATGTCTGAGTAGCAGACTAACTCCTCGGGGGTTTTCTGCCGTTATTTGGCTCCGGCTAACGGCTCCTCTCCGCTGACTGTTCCGGTGTTTAGCTCGGTAACATATGAACGGTAGTCGTCTTCTTCTTCCTCTGTCCGTTCCCGGCAGACTAGACAGTGTTACCGCATTGCTGCCCCCCGCTGGTGATGAGGAGAATCTCCATTAAAGATCCTCCTGGACCTTTATTTTACTCAACGGCTCCGTGGATTTAACGATCAAGAGGGAGAATGGCCCGTTGAGAGACCGTGAGCGGCGTCGGAGCGGCTGTGTGATGAGAGAAAGACGACGTGAAGGCAGTTAGTGGCTTCATGTGTTGTTGATACTGTCAGTAAAGTGAAGGCTGTTACAGCGTGGAGACTGCAGTGCACACAGAGAGTCACGCACACAGCCCACCTTTTTGCTTACAGAGGGACATCGCGATTGTGATTAGATTAGAATGAATGAGATGAAACACGTTAAAATATACCTGTTCTTAAAGTGGAAGATGTGTACAGGTTGTGCAGGATTGTTGGTCAGTTGAAACATTCAGCATTGAAAGGAGGCAAACTTCAGTCAACCCATACAGCTACTGTTCCTTTTCTCTGAATACCACTGGAGATTTATGTCACCACGAGAAAACATGTCAAAGACAAAATGTAAAAATATGGTCCAGAGCCCAAAACGTCCTCCAGCCTGAAAATTCAGCAGAATTTGGTTCTCTTTTTATTATTTTTCTATAGTAACGACGACAACAGAAGTTGTACAAATGTCTAAGAAAGGATGTAAAAAAAAATGACCAAACAGTATCTCTTTAAACATCAGGTGTATGATCTTCACTCAGACATCTGTCTCAGTTGTGTGTCTGGTTTTCACTCTGCATCCTGTTAGTCCATCAGTGGAGTTCTGCCTCCATCTAGTGGCTGAAACAAAGAACAGCACGTTTTCTTCTCCCTTTCTCCCTTCTTCACTTGACTGAATAAATAGCTTTAATAGCTTCTCATTTAAAGATGACAACAAGTAATGTGTACCAGTTAAATTTTTTAGAGATTCATGTGATTTTCTTGTTTCTGCTTCAGCTTAACTTCAGCCCTCTGGAAAGGTGTGGGCCCAGCTGACAGAGAGCAGCGATCAGAACTGAGCTGGATTCAGTTCCCTTTCTCTGCACCGTGTCCATCACGTCCCGTGCTTCGTCCGCTCTGGCTTTTGTTCTGACTGACTGCATTTCATCGTCAGTTATAACACGACGGCCGGCGAGTTTATCCAGAAGCTGGTTCAGAACAGGATCAGATACTCGGTTTATAAACTGTGACCGAATTAACAACAGCCTGTTCTCCGCTGGGACGTTGTCCTCCACTGGGACGTTGTCTTCTGCTGGGAAGTTGTCCTCACGTTGTCCTCTGCTGGGACATTCCTCTCTGGATTTGCCCCTCTTGGACCTGGAAGATAACCAGAGAAGAGCCCTTTGTCAGTTTATGTTCTCCTTTAAGAAATGATCAGAAACCAAACGGGGAACATTTACAGTACATTTTATATTTTATGGTTTTGTGATGGCGGACCCTATTTTTGTATGAATCTGTCGATATACTGTTAGTTTTACATGTATGTAGATGGAGACCTTATTTAAAACAGCCAATCAGATCTCTCATAAAGCAGTGATGTCAGCGTTGTGTCACAGTCAGAACAGCTACACAACACAAGAGTCAGACTCTGGACAACAACCCACATCAGCTTCATGCTACAGTCTCCTTCTGATCTAACGGGACTGTCCTCCCCTGAAAAAACGCTCCCAGTCGCTATTTGTTCAAGCAGAAAAATACCACCTATATTCACGTAGACTTTACAGAGGAAATGTCCCACGCCTCTACCGTGAAATGACTTCAGATCTGAAACTAGGTGCTAATAAAAGACGTTGCTCCATAATTCCAGACAATAATCGTGTTAGAAACCGTTCCCTCATTCACTCACTCACTGTTCCCTATATACTCTTTTACACATCCTTCTGATTTAACTCTTTATTATAGTTCATATTATTTCCCTATATCCACTGTAATATTTTGTAATTGTTCGGGCTGCTACATATCCTTCATTTCTTACCTACTAGTAATTCAAAAGAGGTTTTTGAGAATGATGTCACGTTCTAACATCCAGACTCCCTGCTCATTGTTCTTGGAGACTTTAACAGTGCACACCTCAGCAACATATCAGTTATAGTAAATGGAAATATGTATCAATCAGTCAGCATACTGTATATTATACAGCTCATACAAGGTAAAAGAGAAATTAAGACTTAACATTACAGAAGACCTCAAGGAGGTGCTGTGGCTTAGTTGGTTAAAGTGCCTGTCTAGTAAACAGGAGATCCTGGGTTCAAATCCAGTCTGTGTACTTGGTGGCCAACGGATTTTCGTTTTGAAAGGAAAAAAACAAAAACGACAAACGGCCGGTTTCCCAATTACCATTAGTAAATAGGAAAACAACCCATTATTCGTTTTTTGTTTTGATATTAAAAAACGGAAAACGAAAAACAATCTCGTTATCCGATTGTCTTTGATGTATTTGTAGATGGAATTCGGAAATTAAAATGTGTGTATAAATCTTATTCCTTTGTCAGTACCCGATCCGTACCGCCTGTAAAATCCGTTCTGTGCACTGCCTGATCAGTTCTACGCTTGCGCGAACACCGGCAAACTTCACAGCTCTATGCACGCATTGGCAGAGCTAGAAGCCTTGCTTTGGTGTTTTAAGTCATGACTCCGTCATGCTTCAGGTTAACCATGCTTTTAATAAAGTTTAAGCATGTGTATACCTCTCACTTTATGTGTTTGTACTTTTATGAAAGTATCAGGTAAAACAGGGCTACAAATGCGATCTCTGTGAGAGACCAGCTAACTCCTAGCAAACTATTATGTAGCTCAATGCTGGACATTTCACCCCTAATTCCGGTCACTTTACTGTATTTGTATTTGTTTAGTATTTGGTTTAGAAGCCTTTATTGCTGATTTTTACGGTACAAAGTCCTGCTACATACGTACATAGCTAGCTATATGCTCCGCTATGTCGCGTTAGCATGCAGCTACAATAGTTAGCTATGAGTATGCTAACGTTAGATTGTAGTGGAACAAAGCAGCACTTTCTAACGTCAAAAATCACAGATAAAGGTTTCTGAACCAAACACTACACAATCGGACATGTTTCAGCAGGAATGTGACCCGGAATTGGGGAGAATTTAACAACATTGCCAGCTAAAATGACCGTTAGCATATAGCTACTATAGTGTTTACTGCCGTTGGCATGTAGCTACTATAGTGGTATACAGCAGTGGTGGCTGGGAGAGCTGTCATCCCATCTTCAAAAGGACACTTATGTACTTTTACACTTCATCACATTAATAATAGACAGTCTATGGTTATTAGTCAAGACGAAGTATTAAAGGTAAAAACATTAACGTAAACAACACAACAACGATGTCGCTACACGGTTTTGGATCAGTGACAAGTTTCGAATGTTTGTAGCTATGACTATTGTATAATAAAGATTTAATAAAAAAAGATTTAATAAAAAAGTTGTAATGTTTGGTCGTAAAGTGTTAAAGTGTTCTCTTAATACATCCGTGGTTGACACATGGTACAAACATAGACTGTAAATCGCACATGGACATTGTTAGTTTTCTACTACGTAATTATGCGCATGCACAGAACGGATCTTACAGGCGGTACTGGCCAATAAATGCTATTGAAGGGCGGGTCTTGGCGTGGCGGAAGTAACTTCCGGGTCACGAAAAAATACCAATGCAAAATTAAGGAATACGACTTATACACACGTATTTTAATTTCCGAGTTCCATCTACAAATACATCAAAGACAATCGGATAACGAGATTGTTTTTCGTTTTCCGTTTTTTAATATCAAAACAAAAAACAAATAATGGGTTGTTTTCCGTTTTTTGTTTTCCTATTTACTAATGGTAATTGGGAAACTGGTCGTTTTTCGTTTTTGTTTTTTTCCTTTCAAAACGAAAATCCGTTGGCCACCAAGTACACGGACCAAATCCCAGCAGCACCTTGTTGTTGCAGAGATTTCCTCTGTTTACATCCCATCAGCATGTGTACCTGATCCCCATGCTACCCATTATGCTACCCTGGTAGCAAACGAAAAAGGTAAAAAAGGATTGAAAAGGATTGAAAAGGCAGACTGTTTTCCCTGGCATATTACATTACACAGAAACACTACATTTACACAGACTTAAGATGATACAAAAAAACACATGAAATGCAGAGCAATGCAAGTTTAAGCTACAATACCCAGCTAGTTTATTCATCAGCCATTTCTGTTAATTTGGCCTAATTATGCTGTTTTGATAAAAACTAGTAAATTGATTATTACCTCTGCTCCTCTCTGTAAGGAGGAGCCTGGAAGAAGCTCATATCAGGCAGTCGGCCCCTTTAATGCCTTGGTCGTTAAAGTTCAAGTTTATTTCACCTCTGACCTCAGTCAGCATCACTTGCACCTTAAACCACACCCAACAGTGATGTCACAGGGTCTTGGTGTACACCTGGGCCACGTTCAGCGACGACAAAATGCACAAACCGTGTAGTAAAATAGTGAGAGGTGCTGTAGCTTAGGGGTTAAAGCGCCTGTCTTGTAAACAGGAGATCCTGGGTTCAAATGCCAGCAGTGCCTGATTATCAGATGACTACCTCAGTACAGTGTTGCTACCAGCATTTACATGCAGTGAATTTACATGCAGTGACCTGGTTTATTTTCAACAAGGACAACAAACTTAATTCCTAATTTCCCAGACCCCAAAAGTTATATGTAACATTAGGGTTATTAAAGGTGCAATATGTAATACTGGCAGCTAGTGTTTAAAATAGTTACCGCAGTACAAATTCAAAATACTGGAGAGAGTCGTCTACCCCGCCCCCTCTTCCCCAGACTCAACGTTCACGGAGGTTGTCAGGCTGAGACCGCAGCATTCACAACAATGTTGCTAGGCGCTTGTCTCACATAGCCAGACATTACTTCACAGCAGAGTAGCTAACGTTAGATACTGGCTATATTGACAGTCATAAAAGCCCGTGCTCAGCTCTGTACCCGACTGACAGACACACTTTTTCGGCTTAGAATTACGGTAGGAACCGCTAAAAACACAACAACCTCGCCGTCCTCTCCACCCGACGTACAGACACACTTCCTCGGCTTAGAATTACGGTAGGTACCGCTAAAACTAACACTACCTTGCCGTCCTCTCCACCCAACTGAACACACTTTATCGGCTTAGAATTACAGCAACAATCGCTAAACAAACTGCAAACTCACGGTCCTCTCTTCCCGGTTTTCTTGACTTAAAATAGCTCACTGTTGTTGGCTACGGCCGCTGAACAGGCTACACTTTGTAAACAGCCAAGGCCCGCTTGCCTGGTCCCCCAGTAACGTTAGCAATTAGCAGGGTTAGCATGGCGGCGTTAGCGAGGACCAGTCGGGATCACTTTAATGGCTGTGTCTCAATTGCTTTTGCGAGTAACCAACTCGGGTACTCTAGCTATATAATTCAATGTGAGAACACAACTGTTGAAATTACATAAAATGCCCGTCCCTTGTAAAGTTAGCCATGATAAATTAGCCTGAAGCTAATGTTTAGCTACCTGTTCAGGAGGTAATTAGCCAACTCAGCGTCCTTTTGGGCTCTAAGCTGTCTCCATCTTTCAACTGTGTTTTTTTTTTTTGTTAGGTCGGGTAGAATTTATATCCGTTGATCCTGTTCGTTTGTTTGCTGCTTCCATGACTGTACTAACGTTACAGCTGTAGTGCGCTGGGTTTACGTTTTTACAGTTATATCTGGCAACCCGGCCTGGCTGTCAAACTGGGCAGTTGATAGCAACACACAGGCCAAAACACAAAAAGACATTCCGTCACGGAACAGAAATGTCAAAAGTCGAAAATACTGGCATTAGCATTGTTGTCAGGAAAGATAGTATTTCAACTTAGCATGTTTCCTTAATATCTGATGATACATTGGGGTCATTTTTGGATTTATTACAGTAAATATATTACATATTGGACCTTTAACAATTGAAGCTTAAAACCATAAATTTCAACACTACGCATGGCATATTCAACTTAAACTAACGGATATCGGCGTGAAACTTCCCCAGCTGATTACTGACTTTAGAGACGGGTTTATTGAATGATATACAACGAAGCAAAGAGAAGAACAGGATTGCAAGAACGAGACTGACAGCAAAGTTCTGTCTCCGATCTGACGCTGAGTTGCAGGAGAAAGCAGGTGTAATAATCAGAGGCTGATTGCTGACGACGTGCAGCTGGACTCCTGACTCTCTGACCACAGATAAGAACGTGTCAGGCCTACGGATCTACTGTACATATTCTATGTTATAAGGGTTAGATGGTTGAGGTTGGTTGACAGAAATACATTATTAATGAGGACAATATTCTCTAAACTGTAAACACAGCGGAGCTGTCCGCTGCTGCTGCACTCATTTACGCACGAGAACAGCAGTCAACAGTGTAATTTCTGTGATTATTTCAGAAGCTAAAAGTTGAGTTATGTTTTCTCTGTCAAGTTTATAACAACAGTTTTTAGTTTTGCTGTTTAAATATCCCACCATAGGCCTGTTAGCTGCAGTGGCATTGCTGCTTTAAGGTGATTGATGCCGATGCCTTCAGAGGCGATCCACACACACTCACATAATAATTCATATACTTTCACAGTCACACATGGCCAAAACAATGTAGTCAAATATGTAGTGACTTTCAACTAAACATATATTGAAATATATATATATATATATATTATATCAGCTGTATTGTAGGCCTAAACATTGCTGAGTGCTTTCATTTATAATAAAACATCATATTTTATAAACTACATGTGTTTTGCGTGCATAATGTGTAAAGTAACTAGTAACTAAAGCTGTCAGATGAATGTAGTGGAGTAAAAAGAACAATATTTCTTTATGAAATGTAGCAGAGTAGAAGTAGAAAGTGGCATGAAAAGAAAAGACTCAAGTAAAGTACCTCAACTGTACTTATACATACAGTACTTGAGTAAATGGACTAAGTTACATTCCACCACTGGTATTGACCTTCTTTGAGTCAACTTCTCTGAACTCCATTTCTGTGGAACTGATCTTTAACTTGATACGAAGCTGCTGACGGATTAGCAAATATACTGTAGTTATGTCACCATGACAACCAGGGCAGGCTGAGATGTTCCTATCACATTAATGCTGTCAGTGTCTTCTTATTATTAGACGTGTTAACATCAGCAGAGTCTGTCAGAGTTACAGCTGCAACTAACCATTATATTATTGTTGATCAATCTTTTCAAGGAATAATTGAGTCTATAAAACACCAGTAAACAGAGAAAAGTGTACAGCACATTTTGTCAGAGTCCAAAGTGAGGTCTTTAAATTGCCTGTTTTGCCCTTCCCAATAGTCCAAAACCCAAATATAATCAGTAGATGTGAATTTCTATGTCACTTCTCCTCAATAATGATGCTTATATTTTCATATGAAGTTGAAGTTGTCTAGATTAATTGTGGCTGGCGTCTCCCTTAGAGATAGGTCATCCGGGAGGAACTCGGAGTAGAGCTGCTGATCCTTTGCATCGAAAGGAGCCCGTTGAGGGGATTTGGGCGACTGGTAAGGATGCCCCCTGGGCGCCTCCCCAAGGAGGTGTTCCAGGCACGTCCAGCCGGGAGAAGGCCCCGGGGAAGACCCAGGACTAGGCGGAGAGATTAGGCCCGTTCGAGATGACCTGCGCCTCGCCTGTAAAGTGGACGAGAGCAGGCGGCAACAGCAGGGAGCGGTGACAAAAACCTGGGGTAAAGTCGGACAGTTTTCAGCCAATTCCAGCAACCTTCAGGGTGAACAGGACGTCAAAGAAAAACTCACATCTTGTTAGGTCCGATTCCGATTTAATGAAATGTTATCAGACCCATACATCAGCTTGTACACAGTCTCCAGTTGTTTTTATTAAGACAGAGTAGCTGTCAAAATGCTCTACATGCAATCTGTTGCTGATCTTAATGAACAGACTGTAGATGATCCGTAATCTGAACAGATTTAGTCTCAATGATTTCTAAACGTCATTACCCCAGTCAGAGCCCCCTGCCGCCCCTGTGACCTGACCCCGATATGCGGATGACGATGGATGGATTGATGGATGGATGGATTTATCAAATATCCAAGTAATAAGCTGGATAGATACGTCTAGATAAATTCTCCATCTCGGAAATGAAAATAAATGCAAAGATGGAGAAGATGAAGCCATCTATTTACAATAGTTCAACTGTTGTGTATGTCATCTTTCTATATTACAGTAGATGTTTCCCTTAAATTCGTATTATTTGAATTATGATCCTTAAATATTTAACTTCAAAGTTACAGGTTTATTATACACAATAATCATTTAAACAACAACCAGAGGCTTTAGAGAACAGAGAGACCTCATTTAGTACTGCCGGAATCTGTGCCGTGCAGTCAATCCAAGTCAAAAAGTACAATTCATTAGAAGTATGATAATACCTTAAAAGTACAGTACATGAGCAAATATACTAAGTTACATTCAACCACTGATCTTATCTCATCTTAAAATCGACTCCCAAAACGCTGTTTTATTCTGAAGGGCAGAGGAGTGAAGCGGAAGTTGTGTTTGTGTTTCCGGGGCCCGGAAGACGCTACGACCTCTGTCCAATTGTTTGCATTTTACCCGTGGATGGCGGAGTAAAAGGCGCCAGTGTTCGGTGTCCTTCCAGAGAGAAACATCACAAACTGCTGCATGAGGTTTTAAAACCAGAAGCGAAGCTACAAAGACCAGGTCTGTTTTCTTTCTCTGACCGGAAACGCGTTTACTGCTGTTGTTGCAGGGAGTCCGCGCGCTAAGCTAACGTTAGCTCCGCAGCTAGCTCCTGCTAACGTGTGTTATTGGATATGATGTGAGCTTCGTGTTTTTCTCAAACGCAGGTCGGGGAGAAGTCGAGGAGAGACACTTCAACATGAACTCTGAGAGGAAACGGTCAGCTGGCCAGCGGAGAGGTGGGAGACGTTTACAATGTGTTTATATTCTTCTTATACTTTTTCTTACTTAACGTTAATGTTACCCAGTTGGGTGAGCTTCATTGTTGTATGAGCTGGCTCGGCTTCTTAATGCCATATAACGTTTATTGGTAGTATTATGTAGTTTGAAAGTCAGTCATAACTAAAAAAGTACATTAATAAGTAACTTCTGCTGTCAATGCCTGAATTGGAGGACAGGAGGTGCTCCACTTTTCTCCACTTTTTGCCACAGCTGATAAATTAACCACAGTTCGTCCATGGCGACGCCCTGCTATGCATAGCAACGGTCTGCAGGGCTCCAGACTAACTTTTTGGCTCGGTTGCACCGGTGCGCCTAACTTTATTGATTTAGGTGCACCCACATTTTTCCTTGCGTCGCCTTTAACGCACCAATTTCAAGGTTACCTTTTTAATCACGCTCCATGTACATTCATATATATTATGCAAATGATTTAAAACAAGAATAAGGTGTAGGTAAATACTTTATTTTTTTTGTTTGAAGCACAATTATACTGTATATAAAAACAAAAATCTTTTAAAAAAAAAAATGTTTTAAAGTGCTTCACTGAGCTGCCAAACTCAAACATTTTAAGCGAAACAAGCTCTTTTATTAAAACAGATTGTGATCAATATAAAATGCAAAGACAGGGTTTCCTTCCCAGTTTGAAAATATACAACTGCAACACGTAATAAATAGCCTAGGCTATATTTAAAAAAAAAAAAAAAAAAAAAAAATCTCTGAGAAAGCTCCGTCACTTGTTTTCAACAACTCAACTCCGACCTGCGGCCCCTTTGCTGTATGTCGTTCCCCCCTCTCTCTCCCCAGTCTTCAGCTTTCCTGTCAAAAACTAAAGCCCCACCCCCCAAAAAAAAACCCAGACCAACAGGCATAGAGAGACAGAGGGAGAGAGGGGGGAGTGCGATGGACCGAAGCGTATGCAAGTCACAGAGTGCCGGCTGACTCATTATGAATTGGTCCAGCACGTCTTGTGTATGAAATGTCTGTATCGTCACTGTGCTGCATTTTTATGAACTACGATAATGTGGCCATGGGGGTCACATCTCTCGCCCAGGTCACAGGTTTACCGTAGTTCCATTCAATAACTTCTTCTGTTTTTCGCCGTGGCGGCCGCAATAACAGAGTTACCAGCGGAAACACATAAATACAAATACAGGCTTCCCTCTCATGCTTAACAATATACAGCTGTGTTAATAACAATTAAACAGATCCAACCATGGGTGTGAGTTCCGTCAAAGGAGAAATAACACTTTCGTGGAGAGGCAGCAGACGCGAGGAGGTTAGGTGCACTGGTGCGACCTAGGAAACACTTTAGTTGCACCCTTACAAATTTTGGTCGCACATGCAACCAAATTGGTCGCACTCTAGAGCCCAGGTCTGTTATTCCTACCAACGATCTGTTATCAAGAATTGGCAGACTGCAGAATGCCGTCGAATCGATGTCAGTGTACTGTATTACAGCCTCATACAGGCTCTGCCTCCCTCCTCTCTGTTTTTTTTTTTTTTTTGTCAACACTGAAATGGCTATCATACCTAATGTGATTAAACCTCCATGGAAAGGGGAGTACTGTATCTAAGCATCCAGTGTGAGGGAAAATGTCGGGATGATCGAGCCAGAGACAGAGCTCAAAACACACAAGAACTATTTTGTTTTGTCGAGGTCAATAGTTATATATTTAATCAGCAATGTACCAGTCTACTAGTGCTATCAACGTAGCACTAGTAAACTTTATCTTTGACAATAAGGCCTACTGTTTTCCGTCGCATCGTTTATAGATCTCAGCAGACCCGTCCACAATTGCCTGGTCTTTTTTCCACGGAGGAGAAAAAGAAAAGAGGCAAAGTGGCTGTGTATTGTTGTTTGGCAAACAGTAGCTGCTGCACAAACTCCTGAGGCCTGTACTCTGAATCAAGATCAACATGTCCTGGATTTTATTGGCCGTTACCCAAATCCACCAAACCTAACAACCGCGGTCCCGCATAACCTGTGTCACGACGGTGGTTAACAACTAGTTCAATCAAACCAGGGTTTCGCAATCTGGCGACGTATGCGTCCACATAAAAGAGGCAGCATTTGCACCATATAACCAATCAAAAACCTGGATAATTCTACCAGAGCCGCATATGTTACATAAGAAGAGCAAATGATAATCCCACAGAAATATGAAGAACACCGACACGTTTTTTGCCCCTCTACTGATACAAGCCGCTCTGTTTTAGGCTACGGAACGTAACAGAAAGAAGCTCTGCTAGCTGCTGGGCTAATGTGCAATGGTAAACACTGCAGCTGTAACGTTAATGTGTCTACCTCAGCTGAGAACGGAGAAATCTCTATACCATTCCGTGTGTAGAAAAGTACCGTAAGCTGCAGCTGACACAGAGATGCACATACTTTTCCATGGGTAGTGAAGCTACAGTAGTCAGTGTTTTATGTACGCTGCAAAGACGAACTAAATCACCTGATTAATGCAACGTAATCCCGACATCTCCCGGCCATTTTTCACCGCAGAAAGCTGCTACCAGCCAGGCTAATGCTAATATAGTTAGCCTAAAGAAACAAGGCGTCTGTCCCAACTAACGTTACGGTTCTGAGCCACGGCTCTGGAAACGTAGTCAACCAGTGTATTTATCTACCTAATGTCCCTCTCCAAAATCTCTTCAGAAGAGTAGTCACAGCCTTACTTGCTTTGGTGTTTGTAAAGCATTAAAGTTCAACAAAGTATGGTTCACATTAGAAGAGTTCCTTTTTCATTGTTATTTTCTATGTAGATGCACTCCCCTACAAAATCACCCCAGTACTCGAGAATGATTTATTATTTCCAAATAGAGCTATTTATGTATGTATGTTTATGTCAATCAGTTTTTTTCCAACAGCGTGCAGGCCTATTTGGAGCCTTGTATTTGGTTAAATCTTTTTACTGGTGAAAGTTACAGGAGTTCATATACCGTGTCATATGATATATAATAATCAATGAAATACAATTACCATTGTTTAGTTATTTGCTGTCTTCTATGCTATAGTCAAGAGATTATGCAACTCAAGTTGCTCGTCACTTCAGCTTTGCACAAGTGGATAGACAGTCTGTAAAATATATGGGGGTTTCTATTTTGTCTCCCATAATTATGAATTATTTCTACAGGTAACGTTAAATATAATACACGGTAGGTAAGGTATAGACATTTCTCTGTTCTCAGCTGAGGTGGAAACATTAACACTGCAGTAACATTGCACTTTACATTAGCCTAGCAGCTAGCAGAGTTTCCTTCTGCTTATTGCTTTAAACCGATAAAACAACGTGGTTAAATTTGAGCCTGCATGCATGTTTTTTGTAGTCTTAAATAGAGCAGCTGATATTGGTAGGTTGAGCAACAAGTAGGATTGGGCATCGAGAACCGATTCCTACTTGGAATCGTTTCAAAAATTCCGATTCCAGTAGAATCGTTTCATTATTGGAATCGTTTAGAGGATTTGGTTTCAAATCCGATCATCGCTTCCCAATTTAACATGCGCAAGTTTTGGTTTCCGTAGCGGCCAGGCGCTTGTTGTGTTGCAAGCCTTGGAGCACAGTAAGCAGCGCTCTAGTGTGGCTTTAATTTACATTGAAAAAGCCCTGTAAAACTGCAAACCACCATTGAATCAAAATAAAACTTTCCTCTTACTTGTGAAAATAGGCATGTGACCCGTTTCAACTCCAGCCCTAAAAGAATCAGAATCGAGAATCGATAAGAACCGGAATCGAAAGGAAGAATCGGAATTGGAATCGTTAAAATCCAAACGATGCCCAACCCTAGCAACAAGTTAGCAGACTGCCGAGTCAAAGACTATTTTAAAAGTAATTTCGAAATTATTGTAAAATATTTGACAGCGTTTGAACGCAGCACTGCGGAAGCTTACTTTGCAGTTAACTAATGTTAACTAGTAATTGGTCTCGCTTTGCCAGACCCTCCTCCAAAGTGCCCTGAAGCAGGGTCTAGCTCCACATAGCATTTGGGGATGGGAGGAAAACGTGCTGTGGTTTTATGGCACTTCTTTAAACAAATTAGAATCGTCATCGGCGGCGCTAGGCTCCACACAGAGCCGCTGCAAAATAGCCGTGCGAGAAAAGTCAGATTGGACAGATAGTCTAGCTAGCTGTCTCAATTTACCATGCAGAGATCTTAGGAGCAGTCAACAATAGTCCTCATTAATCCAACAAATTTAAAATTCCAACTCAATGAAAGTGGAAGGAAACGGCTCATGCATCAGGCAGAATTTCCTGCGGCACCGGAGCAATCCCGGAAGTGGAACTTCAAGGATATAGACTATGGAGGTTTTTTGGTCTCTTTTATTAAATTGGCAATGCAGCATGTCAGACGTCTCATCAAGGCGGGGCTTCAGTTAGGAAAGGAAGAAAGTTCCTTGTTTACTGACTGACAGTCCCGGGTTTCCACTTCACTCAAATCGTTGTCAAGGCCACTTCTGTTCTCATTGTCCGGTAAGTTTTAACGTTATACCTTAGATAACGTCCATAATGTCTGTTCAGCCTAGACTTTAGACATTACCAGTAGTTTATTACAGTAAGACCTTGTTGGTATTTTGTGTTTATTTACATGATGAGGCATTACAATTAGCGGTAACCTGGGTTAGTAGCTTGCTAACAATCTAGGCTAACACAAGCAAAGTAACTTTGCTAAAGTTAGCCATGTTTACTGCTGGTTGCTCACTAATTTAATATTTATTTAGTATTCAATTTACAACGCTAGTGACAACAGCGAAGGCAGAAAAATGTCTGAGGTAAACACACAAGCATTTCAACCCCTTATCAACCTAACACCAGTCAGGGAAGCATCAATGGGAAGCCTTTAGCCAACTGTAGCGTTATATACTCTCGTTCTATAGCCTGTCAAAGACCAAGTGATACACTTTTGCAATGTTCATATGTATTTATTGCTCACTATATGTTAGAGTTGGGCAGTATATCGATATCGTGATATGTGACTAGATATCGTCTTAGTTTTTGGATATCGTAATATGGCATAAGTGATTTTAAAGGCTGTATTACAGTAAAGTGATGTCATTTTCTGAACTTACCAGACTGTTGGAAGTGTTCTATTATTTGCCTTTACCCATTTAGTCATTACATCCATATTACTGATGATTATTTATCAAAAATCTCATTGTGTAAATATTTTGTGAAAGCACCAATAGTCAACACAATATCGTTGCGTTATTGATATCGAGGTATTTGGTCAAAAATATCGTGATATTTGATTTTCTCCATATCGCCCAGCGGCAGTTAAAAAAAATGTCTAAAATGTAAACGGCACATTATTTTTGCTATAGAGTAAAGACCTAACACAAAACGTTTTTTGTGCAAATACATTTTCTTGATGTGATGAAATCCAGGCTGAAGCAGTGGATGTTGAACATAAGGAGGAAGAAATGTTAAGAATCACAGTCTGATTAATCCTGACGTCATAATGGAGCTTAATAAGAGAACTGTGTCATAGAGAGGACGACATCAATGATGCACAGCCGTGACTCCAGTGTCATTGTAGTTAACGTGTCTGCATTAACAGCAGCACAGTACAGTGTTCTATCTTAACTAATAAAGTCAAGTGAAGCCATGATAGACGTTGTCAGACGGTAGCTACAAACAGGCTCCCCCACCTGCCAAATCCAACTTTACCCCTGGAAGGCATGCAGCTGACCGTTTTGAACAATATAATTCCAGTATTTCAAAAAAAACAGCAGAATACTGCAGTCATCATAGCATATTGTAGCAAGCTAGTCTCTACTTTTTTCACCACCCTACTATTAGGATACACAATTGCAATGCATTTCCATCCACCGCAAGAGTGTGGGGCATAGAGAGCCCTGGCAACCACGAGGACCGCATTTGGTGTGGCTATCTGGGTGGTTCTAAGGTGAACAGTCCCTACCAGTGAAAGGAGTGCAAGATGTTCTCCTCGTCCACTGCAGTGGAATGTTTTGAGGAGGTCTTGGTGCAGGTCCGAGCTTGATACTGGAGACCTTGTGTGGAGGGCAGCGATGACATGCACCTGCATGTCATCGCTGCCCTCCGCACTGCATTATGCATTATGTGGTCCTGCTCCGCGCCCTGCTATGCCCTGCTACTACCTGCTATGCCTTGCTGTGCCGTGCTACGCCATGAACTACTACAACTACTATTTCCAGTCATAGTTCCATTATCGCCACTGTTCATCACACCCCCAACCTGTACTGCCAGACACCGCCCACCAAGAGCCTGGGTTTGTCCCTAAAAAGAAGTTTTCTTTGCTACCCGAGGTTTCGCCCTAAAAGGAAGTTTTTCCTCGCCACTGTTGCACTAAGTGCTTGCTTTTGGGGGAATTACTGGAATTGTTGGGGCTTTGTAAATTATAGTGTTGTCTAGACCTACTCTATCTGTAAGGTGTCTTGCGATAACTCTTGCTATGATTTGATACTATAAATAAAATGTAATTAAGGGTGTTTTCACACCTGAAAGTCCGAACCAAGGTCTGGACCAAGGTTCATGTTTTTGTTACATTGTATACATTTGATCCGGTAAGTTTTGGTTTCACACACTGCAGTTATGCAAGCGCACTAAAGATCTAAACGTGACAAAACTACGTCCTGCCGTCATCACATACGTGAGCTGCGTCTCCAGATACTTATAATTGATTGGTTTGTAGACAGGCTTCCCCGTCCTCTCGCCTCCTCTCTCTGTGTCGGAGTTTTTTCAGCTGACTGCTGCTCTCCTCTACTGCCGCGGCTCTTTTTGTTTTGTTGTGATGTTGAGAAGCGAGACACAGAAACTTTCTTTCTGGAGAATTTATTCAGAGACAAACGGAAACCTACACTGTACATTTACTTCCACTTAACAAATAAACTGCTGATGTATTCTCTGCTCTGATAGCCGACAGCTGTCTGCTCTGAGCGCTGACACCGTTACTCTCTCATGTAGCCTCCACACTAAGCACCAAGCTATTCCTTAAAGGAGCTTCCCCGGTCTTGTAACGCAAGGAGAGCCTGCCAGAGCTCCTTGTATTTGGTCCGAAAGTCCGAACCATCCAAAAAATGCTTTCACACTATAAACGAACCAGACCATGGTTCAGTTTGGTCCGGACCGAGCCCACCTCTTTTTATCGGACCAAAATTTGGTCTTTTGATCCGGACCGTGGTCTGGGGGAGGTTTCACACCTCTAATTTTGGTTCGGATCAAACAAAAAAGTCAGAAAGTCCGAACCAAATGAGGTATGTGTGAAAACGCCCTTAATTACCTACCTCACGCAGTAATGCAGGGAACAGCTGCTGCCAGTTGAGGTGAGACAGACAAGGCCAGCCAGTTTGTGACTGGTGTGATTGCTACATTTCATCACTGTTTAAGTAGCAGCTTTCTACATCCCCATCACACAAGGTTTGGCACTCTTGGGCTATTTCAACATAGTATTGCTAAGTGCCTTAAAGGGATAGTTTGCCTTTATGAAGTGGGTTTGTATGCTGTAGGTATCGATAGCCAGTCTATGACCTTCAGTTGACTGTAAGCAATACTCCAGTTTTGAGAAGCAGACACGAAATTGCCGTGGACAGGGTCAGCAGCAAAACAGCAGCAAACCTGTTAGCCATCTAATAAAAGGCTCACCTAAACATATCAATATCACTTAAAGTGTGCACTACATCTATAATTTTTTCACCACTTTACCTTTCTCTCAGACAGCCCTTTCCATTATCTCAACAATTTCCAACTTTAAAGGGCAACTGGTCTGCGCACTGTATTACACCCCAGATCAGCTGTTTGCCCCAGACTCTCCAGAGTTTATGAATTAAACAAATACAAGAAAATAACAAATGAGTAATTATGACAGCGATGACGAAATGCTGATCACTGTGGCGATACTTTACTAAGTTTACCTTTTATGAACATGGGAATACAAAAGAACTTTTGCAGTGGGAGATTGAACATCTGAAAGAGAGAGAGGGCTGTCTGATGGCAAGGTAAAGTGGTAAAAATATTATAAATAAAGTGTACACTTAAATGAAACATTTTTAAGGGGGTCTTTTAAATTAGCTAGAATACATTCAGCTGTGTCCACGTCCACAGCAGTAGGCTAATTGCTTAGCTTTCTTGTACGTACTACTGCCTGTTTAAACTGGGGGCCAGCTAATCGTCATCTTTCAATAAGTACCTCAAACAACCTCACTTTGAAAAAGCCAAATTGGCCCTTCAAAGCCCAACTCCAACAACTGTTAAGTCTAACAGCTGAGAAAATAAATCATCGCGGAAAAAAGCAACAGTACGATGAACTGAAAGTGCAATCCTTTAATTAACGATGGCAAGGATGTAAACAAATAGACCATAATGTCAATAACATTCTCCGCAACAAGAAACATTCTCAACATTAACTTCAGAAAACTGGAGACCATTTAGGCTACATAGTTGAAATTAAATAAACATACTCTAAAGCCCAAATCTGGAAATATGAAATTAGGTCACCCAGAATGTCACTCCGTGACGCTGCTGACACAGACACCGAGACTCATTTCATCACCATGGACAGCGCTATGAAATCACGGCGCATTACAAATCATTCACACATTTGGCATTACATGGTACCTGCTCGACTCGCCTCGACTCTACTCGAGGTGTTGTGAAAGCGACAGAGGGGGGGTCCTGAACAAACCCGCTATTTTTAAACGGTTTAGCCAGCTGTGTTTTTTTTTTTTTGTTGCTGCCTCCAGCTTCTTTAGAAACTAAATGTGTCTTCTGGCAACAACACACACCTTCCACGTTCTGTGTGTGTGTGTCGCGTTAGCTCACGGCAGTTTACTGCGGCGCCGCTTGTTTTACAGTTCTGCGGAGGCTCCAGGCAGAGCTTTCGCCGTAGCCTACGTACACACACACATGCTGGCTCGACGCACACACCAGCACACAAGTGTAAACATCAGGCCACTTGCATAGGCTACGGCGAAAGCTCTGCGTGGAGCCTCCACAGAACTGTAAAACAAGCTCAAGTGGCCTGATGTTTACACTTGTGCGCTGGTGTGTGCGTCGAGCCGGCATATAAGACGACCAGCCACGCTGAGGCGGGACTAAAATCTGGAAAACGGACGCAGTGAGGCGAGTAGAGTCGATGCGAGTCGAGCAGGTACCATGTAATGGAAAAATGCCAATAGGCAAATTCATGAGCATCATCAATCTACAATACAATTTCAAAATCACAATACGCCAAAAGTTACACAAAGCTGGTAATACAAAGACTGTTTTAAAGTTTCAAAGTGCAAATGCCTCTCCATGCGCAATTAAGCATGGCACAATAAATTAAAGTCAATTTTAATTTATAGGTTCTACTATACCTCCTTAATTCTCCACAGGGAAAGGGACAGACAAGTGAGCATGGGGGGAATAAAAACCCTCTAAAAACAAAAATGCAACCACACACTTCTGATACGTTTGATATATTGATTGATTACATATTGAATTAAGGCAATTTGCGCTGGGACAACCTCCGCAATAAATAGAAATTCCTGAATGTTCACTTGGCCAGTAATCTTAATCCCTTGAAATAATCAAGGTGGTTTATAACATAGGCCTACCTTACATGAAAACGAAATCCATTCGTCGGTCTTTCTTTGTGAAGTGGGCGATGGCGGCGTCATAAAGTTTGTCCTTTTGATTTGAGCTCCAAAAGAAGTCCTTTGTCTATGGACATCAGTGCCAAAGCTCCCAGGCGATCCTGTCCAGTACTGTTCCTGGCGTGCGTTCCTTGATGTGCTACAGAGCCAAGAATGACGGCTCCACGGAGGAGGTAGACACGGGGATGGTAAGCACCAGGCAGGTGAGGTGATACAGTTGCGGCATGCTCTCAGTCAGCTCTTTAAGAGTCAGAAAGTGCAGCACGTCTGATGGGCTCCTTGCCTCAAAGTTTGCCATGTTGTCCGTCATGACCGTCAGTTCAGTTTTGAGCCTGGGGTGGTCAAAATGCAGCCCGTACTTTTCCGCGAGGCTCTGAAACTCAGAGTTGGGGAAGTTTTCTCTGTATGAGGCAAACTTCTTGGGGTCCAGAAGGGCAAGGAACATGAGTTTTTCATGATCCTTGAACCTGTTCCTCAGCTGAGTGAGAATGTTGTCCAGGATTTCACTGTGCAGCTGCTGGTACGCTGCGCGCACATCTCCAACTCTCGGTGCCCTGCACCCACTGGGAACCCCGACTTCACGCACAGTGTCCTCATAGATGGAGTCAAATTTGGCCTTTTCTCTCTCTGTGGTGCTGCAAAAGTCCTCGATGCTGGACAAACAGAACTGCATGTCATATTCCTTATTCTGCAAGATCCCAAAGAGCACGTCGGAGTATGCGAACACGGAGTTGAATGTGGCGAGGAGAAAGCAGAACTCGAAGCCCGTCAGCAGTGCAGTGTATCCATCAGCGCTGTGTACAGCATCATCATCAAAATCATTGTGGTTGTCAACAATGAATTCAACGAGCTCCAACAGTTCTTCTCTCCACTCATACACAGTGCAAACCAAACGTGATGAAAAGTTCCACCGTGTTGGTTGCCTCTGGGCAGTCTTCGGTGGCATATTTCATCCAGGAGTTTCATGCGTTTGGCCAACTTTGTGAAAAAGGTTGCGAGGCCACTTAGGTGGGAGAAAAGAATTTTGCACTCTTTGATTTTAGCAGCACTTTGAGACATGACGAGGTTCAGAGAGTGCGCATAACAGTGAACGAAGAGAGCTTGTGGTATTTTTTGCTTTATTTTAGCTTGGACCCCATTCAGTCCAGAGGCCATGACTGGAGCTCCATCGTAACACTGGGCATTTACCTTATTGGTGCAGGCACAGTCCTCCAGAAACTCCAGAACTTGACCAGCTATGGCTGCTATGACGCAGGACATGTGACATCTGAGCGGTGTTACTTACGTCAGTTGTCTCGTCTATCATAACGGAGACAAAAGGCGTGTTCCTCACCTCCTCCCTCATTGCTTCGGTCATTACATCTGCCACCGATTGAATCAGGTCATTCTGAATTTTGCTGGAGGTGCCGATGAAAACAGTGGCCGAATCCAGATGACAGCGGAGGGCTACTCCAAGTAGCAATTCCAAGTAGTTCCCCTTGTTTTCCGAATCTTTACTCTCATGTCCTCGAAATGCCGGCTCTTGCTTTCCAAGAAACGTGACGACATCGATGAGACGTTTCAGGATCTCTCTGTTCTGTCTGACCTTGTTGTTGTGGGCTGTAGTATGATTACGGTGCTGCTCATCTAGCTGAGGATCAACTCTTGTGTCCCCCAAAGGTTTTCAAACTGACCGTCGCTTGCAGGTGTGCCGTAGAATCTTGATGTCGGTGGGCTGACTTTGTCAGATTTGTAAGGCTGACAAATCCGCCGCTGACCCAGGTGGATGACTTGTCAGCTGTAAAAAGCAAACAACTCCAGCAGTACAGCCTGTTTGTTTTCTTACAGCCCGTCATCCATGGATATCGCTGATAATTGTCTGTCTTGAAATGCCTTTCCACTTTTTTTAACCTTTTTCTTTTAATTCCAGTTCTGGAGTTGGTCTTCCGTTTTTTTTATTAATTCAAGTTTTTCTGTGAAAGGCCACAACGTCACTCTCGTCTTCCGCCATTTAACTCTGTTTCTCAACCGCTCTCACCACTCTGCAGAGATTCGGACTTCATGAAGGCCTACGATCTTTTGTTTTTTTCCCGCCCACTTGAAATCAAAGCGTGATTGGTCGATTTGCCCGTCACTCTCCACACCAAAACACATAGCGTGGCCTTCCCCGGGATTCGTGAAGTCCTAACCAATGAATGAGCCAGCTAACCGGGCCTTAATAGAGACAGACGATTCTGATTGGATAACATGTTTTCAGGACATGAACTTGACAGTAAGCTTAACTTTAGAACATAGATGAGAGAAAATGTATTACATGTATTGTATTAAATTAAATGAGATTTAAAAAAAAATATTTTTTTTTATTGAATACTTTATTATTATTATTATTATTATTATTATTATTATTATTATTAAATTATTTTTTTTTAGGCCTTCTCTGAAGGCGTAGAAGGCCCTGAAGGTTCCCCACTGAATCCAAGACGTACAAAAAACGTCATTGGAGCCATACCCTAAACCCAACAGGAAGTCCGCCATTTTGAATTGAAAGTTCGAAATTTGTGCGATTTTGGCCATTTCCACATGTCGTACTTAAACGAACTCCTCCTAGAGATTTCATCCGATCAACTTCAAATTTGGTCTGTGCCATCTTGAGACCTTAAAGATGAAAAGTTATTAAAAGAAACTTTTTGTCGTAGGGCATGGCCGTGGCGGGGCGGCCATTTTGTGTGTTGTCCAATTTGCTCGAAACTTTTCAGGATTCATAAGACTAACTCTGAGGACATTTACCAGACAAAATTGACTCAGAGTCATAGCGCCCCCTAGTGCCAACAGGAAGTAGGCCTAAAAGTCAAGGTGCTATACTTTAACTAACTCCTCCTAGAGATTTCATCCAATGGACTTTAAATTTGGTCTGTACCATCTCAACACCTTACAGGTGAAAAGTTATTAAAAGAAAAACTTTTCGTCAAACGGAGGCCATTTTGAGTGTTTAGCGATGAACGAGAAAGTGGCTGTAACTACAGTGTACATTGTCATATCTGCTTGAAATTTCCCACAATCAACAAGAGTCCAGGCCTGAGGACATATACAAGGAAATATTGACTTTTGCCGGCTACAGGAAATCAGCCTTATATGACAAACATCATCCGATTTACACAAAAGTTATAATGTGTGGTCTACATGTGATACTGAGCCGCCCCCTATACTTTAACCACCGCCACTTACTAAGGCCACGCCCCTTTTAAACATTTTAACCGTTTAAGATAGTCTTGTGTGAGGTGTCATTGAACTCAGCAAAGAGTTCCTTATTCATTGGTGACTGTTTGGCCTGCCCCCTATGCTTAAGCCACGCCCCCTTTCATAACTGGTGACCCGTTTAAGGTAGACTCTTATGTGACTCATCACTTCCTTTTTTATTGGTAAAGGTTTGCCCCGACCCCTAATGCTTTGGCCACGCCCCCTTTCACAGCTAATGAACTGTATGACGTAGAGTCTTGTGTGAGGTATCATTGAACTCAGCAGGGAGTTCCATTTTCATTGGTGACGATTTGCAGTGTCTGAGTGCCGAGCAAATGCACGGTTGCAAGGAGCAGCGTCCACAAGTAACCCCGACGCGCGCAGAGGCGCGAGGGCCCATCCAACGCTGCTTGCAGCTTTAAAGTGCCCATATTATGAAAAAAATCACTTTTTCTGGGATTTGGGGTGTTATGTTGTGTCTGTGGTGCTTCCACACACATACAAACTTTGAAAAAAATCCATCCATGCTGTTCAGAGTGAGATACGGTTTCTGAATGTGTCCTGCCTTCAGTCTCTGGGTGAGCTGTTCAAAATCGGCACGGCTTGTGACGTCACAAGCCAAAACGAGCAGGCTAACCGCAACCATTAACTGTAGCTAAAACAGAGACCAGCTGAAAAGAGGATCTGCAGCAGTGAGAGAGAGCACTGCAGTACAACAAAAATATGGTGTTTTTTGAAAATTAAACCATGTAAACCTATTCTGGTACAACCTTAAAATACAATTATGAACCTGAAAATGAGCATAATATGGCTGCTTTAATTAAATAGTTTTTCTATGTCAATTTATTTCAATTATGGTACTATACAGAACTAAGTTTGAAATGAATGTACATTTAAATTACTTTACCTGATTCCTTTAAATTAACGGCATTGTTTATCAGAGTGTAGATTATTCATGAAAAAACAATATTTTATTAGTTGTCTTGTACTTTTCACATACGTAACATACACAAATGTGAATATTATAAATTGTTCTTAACATTAAAAACCAAGGATCAGAGATTGTCATATGTACATATCAAATGTACTGACGAAAATTCACCAAATTAACAAGTACAATGTTATATTTACCAAGGTATGTGGCAAAATCAGGTAAGAGTTGTCACCTTATAGACAATTTATACTCATTTCTGTTCAATCTTTCAATTTATTTTAAATTATTTAACCTGATTCTCAATGGCTCATACTTCACTACTACTAATCACTTTCTTTTAACTAAATATAATTTATATTCAATCTAGTTAACTATTAAAACTAAGCTTGAATATAGGCTACTCAGGATATAATCTTAAGTGTAAATATGTACATTGTAACAATAGTACATATCTATTACAAGAGAGATGCACAAAAATGAACAGCTAGTTGGCCAGTAAGAGTTTTATCCCAATCTAGACCCTGTTAATCCAAAACTTGAAAGTACTTTTTTTAAGAATGGAGAAAGATGCCGGTATGGTCTCTCTCTCTCTCTCTACGTGCAGATGGAGTCAACATATCGGGTTTTGTACTGTATGTTGTCATAAAGTTGTCACTGTCAGGATACCTTTCCTGTTAAAGCAAGACACTTTAATGGTAACTTGAATGATGGCAATGTGTCAACAGCTTGTCAGACCAGGTAGATGGAGGACCATTATGTGTGTGTAGACTTACATATATACTGTACATACCCACACCATGAAATTGGCACATTTCATGTGTTTGACACAGTTCATTTATTTAGCCTCATTATTATGTTTTGATTTATTAAAACTGTGAATAATTTCCTAGTAGTGATTCTAACACTTCTTCCTCCTTTTGTTCAACATCCACTGCTTCAGCCTGGGTTTCCTCACATCAAAAAAAGCTTTTGCACAAAAAACGTTTTGTGTTAGGGACCGTTCGGTATTTATGGAATGGATCACCGGAGGAAAATAGGGGAGGGTCATGTGTTTTTATTCTTTGTTGAGGGGAGGGTCATCCACATTTTCTTTAGTCTAGGGGGGAGGGTCACCCAACTTTTGTATTCATGACAACAGCTACATTTCAAAGTGGCTTGTTTGGTGCATATTTATCCATGTAGCTCTCTGTCTTGGCCCCTATCGCCAGCAGATGGGTCCCTCCTTGTTTAGTCAGCCAAACAATTTGAGCTGTAGCTTTAGAGACCGTGGGATATCCCAAACTGAATAAATCCCGCTCGCACATATAAACACAAAACTGCTCTGCTAGCTCCATCATGTTAAAACTAAGACATGTGCTGAAAAAATAATTTTATTCATTAGCATGATTGCCGTACTGTTTAGTTCAAAAACATCCGAAATACCGTACGAAAACATAGCGAACCAGACGCTAGCTTTTATTTTGAAAAGTAGAAGCTCGCGCCGCGGACAGCAGCACCAAGCTGGGAAGGCATGAGACGTTACAGTTGGCTAAAGGCTTCCCATTGACGACTTCCTGACTGGTGTTAGGTTGATAAGCAGTTGAAAGACATTTTTCTGCCTTCGCTGTTGTCACTAGCGTTATTAAATTAAATAAATATTAAATTAGTGAGCCACCAGCAGTAAAAATGGCTAACTTTAGCAAAGTTACTTTGCTTGTGTTAGCCTAGATTGTTAACAAGCTACTAACCCAGGGTAACGCTAATTGTAATTCCTTATGGAAATGAACACAAAATATCAACATGGTCTTACTGCAATAAACTACTGGTAATGTCTAAAGTCTAGGCTGAACAGACAGCATCGACGTTATCGAAGGTATAACGTTAAACTTACCGAACAAGGAGAACAGAAGTGGCCTTGACTGGCATTGACGACTGGATTTGAGTGAAGTGAAAAACCCGTATTGTCAGTCAGTACACAAGGAAGTGACGTCCTAACTGAAGCCCCCCCTTGAATTGCCAATTGAATAAAATGTTGAAAAGGTTGATCATATAATCATTTTCAAAATATTAAAAACCGTTAGTTATTTCTCTTTCAAAGGGCAGCATTACAACACATTAAAATCTACAGTGTTCTAGTGATTTCACACACTAGCAGTGCAATAATGAATGCATAATAATCATGAAACTGATTATTTTATTATAACAAAGTCTATAATTGTTGCATCCCTAGAAACAACAGAACTGGACAATCCCCATGCTTCTTTTGAGCTACCAGCGTGACAGCATTTTTCCTTCCCCTGTGAATTATGTAAACAAACTAGAGATGGTCCGATACCATTTTTTTCTTCCCGATACCGATTCCGATACCTGAACTTGCGTATCGGCCGATACCAAGTACTGATCCGATACCAGTGTGTCATATATTTTATTATGTTTTAACAACTGTATACTACTATCCCTGTATGGATGTGATATGATTTCTATATCTTTGTTGTCGGTCTGGCTCAAGTTAAACTCTTTGTGAAACATGAACAAACGCAAACAATGAACGCCCCAGAACTTTCTTTTATTATCCAGTTTGACAGTCAGTTATAACAGAAAAAGAACATAAATAAACTACTTTAACGTAGGTTTTCTTTAAGGCTTTATTACATGGTATCGGATCGGTGCATAAACTCCAGTACTTCCCGATACCAGCGTTTTAGGCAGTATCGGAGGCAATACCGATACTGGTATCGGTATCGGAACATCTCTAAAACAAACAATTGTCAAATCTGTTGGCTTCGACTGGACTTCATGGTGCATTCAGCTGACCCTCTGTAAACTCATATTGCATTCATGTCCCCCTTGTTATTGTGAGTGTCAGTGCTAGAAAAAAATCTGAATTGAAAATCCTGATATTTATATTATATTTACATTAATAGCTGTTTGTGTTTCAGCTTTACCTTCAGATGTCCAGAAAGTGATTGTTGGTGAAGAACATCAGCAGGAGTGGAGCTCCAGTCTGGACCAGGAGGACACAAAGCCCCCCAACATTAAAGAGGAACAGGAGGAACTCCGGATCAGTCAAGATGAAGAGCAGCTTCAAGGGCTGGAGGAGGCTGATATCACCAAGTTCCCATTCACTCCTGTCCCTGTGAAGAGTGAAGATGATGAAGAAAAACCTGAGTTCTCACAGCTTCATCAAAGACAAACTGAAGAGATAAAAACAGAAGCTGGTGGAGAGGACTGTGGAGGACCAGAACCAGCCATGAAAGCAGATCCAGATACACATTTACAACCAGATACGGATGACCAGACTGGAGACTCTTCTGAACCTGAGACTGATGACAGTGCTGATTGGAAAGAGACCAAAGAACCTCAGTCAGGTTTAAACTCTCTGAATGATGATAGATTCCCTGTTAGTGATTCAAGATGTACTACTGGTGAGAAAACATTTAGCTGCTCTGATTGTGGGAAAAGATTTGGCACCAGTATAAATCTAAAGAGACACATGGTAACTCATAAAGGCGAGAAACCATTTAGCTGCTCTGAGTGTGGAAAAAGATTCAGCACCAATGTATATTTGCTGAAGCACATGAAATTTCATACAAAGAAACCATTTAGCTGCTCAGTCTGTAAGAAAGCTTTTACAGAGAATGGAAATTTACAGACACACATGATAATCCACACAGGAGAGAAACCATTTATCTGCTCGGTCTGTAAGAAAGCTTTTAAAGGGAATGGAGAATTACAGGCACACGTGAGAATCCACACAGGAGAGAAACCATTTATCTGCGCTGTCTGTAAGAAAGCTTTTAGAGTGAATGCAAGTTTAAAGAAACACATGAGAATTCACACCGGAGAGAAACCATTTAGCTGCTCAGTCTGTAAGAAAGCTTTTACAGATTATGGAAATTTACAGACACACATGAGAATCCACACAGGAGAGAAACCATTTAGTTGCTCAGTCTGTAGGAAAGTTTTTAAAGGGAGTGGAGAATTACGGGCACACATGAGAATCCATACAGGAGAGAAACCGTGTATCTGCTCGGTCTGTAAGAAAGCTTTTAGAATGAATGCAAGTTTAAAGCAACACATGAGAATCCACACAGGAGAGAAACCATTTAGCTGCTCATTCTGTAAGAAAGCTTTTACAACGAGTAGAAGTTTAAAGAAACACATGATAATCCACAAAGGAGAGGAATTGTTTAGCTGCTCAATCTGTAAGAAATATTTTGTACGGAGTGGACACTTAGAGATGCACATGAGAACCCAACACGTGAGTGTTACAAGCTCCCCCCTTGTTTTGCTCGTCCCCGTCCCTGTCTGTCTGTCTGCTCAGGTGATCCTGATTTGATCGTTAGTGGTTGCCCCCCCCCCCCCCCCCGTACTTAAGGAAGGCTGGAGGACTCTTTCAGACTGAAGCAGCTGTTCACCAGTGTGTTTATTTTTTGGGGGATGGCACAAAACCAAGATGATATTTTGAAGTAAATTCATGATATTTTGATATTGTACTATAAATACAGATGTATAAATACTATTAATTGAACGAGTCTATGAAATTAAATTTCTGGGTGTTGTACTTGACCACAAACTGTGCTGGAAGCCCCACGTTAAATATCTGCGCATGAAGTTGATCAGGAGTATTGGTATATTGAACAAAACTAGATACATACTGAACCAGAATACACTACATACTCTGTACTACATGCTTATTTTACCATATATGTTAAACCATATTTGTATATTTTGTATGCTGTATATCTATGCATATCTATTTGTTTTGTAATAACATGCTATTGTGATGAAGACGACCTAAAGAGCTGCATGCTTCCGCCTGCTCCTTACTGAACTTATCTTTTTTCTTTTTTTGCTTTGGTAAATTCTGCACGTGTTTTAATTTTGTGTTTTCTTTTACAACATTGTTGTTCGAGATGACTAACAAATCAATTAAAAACAAAGATAAGGGATTAGGCCAGGATTTCCCAGTTATCCTGGGGCCCGTTTCAGGAAGGAGGTTTAACAAACTCTGAGTCTAACCCTGAACTCTGAGTTGATTTACCCTGAGATGGGAAACTGAGTTTTTGGTTTCAGAGCAGCTGATATGAGTTGGTTCAATCAACTCGGAGTAGGTTGACTCAGAGCTAAGCGCGTGCACCACCACAATAAAAAGGCAGCATGAATAGAGCCATGATACTACGATTCACCATGGTAACAACCACAAACAAACTAATACTCATGCGCACATACAGCGAGTTTGAGCATATATTTCGTTAAAAAAAAGCAACATAGTGGCTGCTGTGAAAGAGAGAGAATTGGAGTGGGAGGAAATTGCTGCTCGAGTCAATACACTGACAGTGTATTCATTTCATATTTAATCACAGGTAACCTATAATATTACTGGTGAAAACTGGAATGGTATTACACCTATAATTTCATTTAGGTGCAATCCTGCGGGCGAACAAGTAAGCTAGCCTACTACTAATCCCATTCCGAGCCTGCAGAACCATGATCATGAACAGAAATATCATTTATAATCACTTAATTCTTTTTAATGACTCACCGGTTTTCGTCCAGGGAACGTTACAAAAACGTTTAAAAAAAAAAGTTATAAAATAATATAACATAGGATGGCCTTATTCTTTATAGTCATTTACAGTTTGCTTGTCCAATTGGCTGCTATGACTGCATGGTCTACTCCCTGGGCCCCGTTTCAGAAAGCAGGTTTAGTGAAAACTCTGAGTTTAAGAGATGAGGGACACTCTGGGTTTTCTGTTTCAGAAAGGGAGGTAACTTAACCTCAGAGTCAGTTACTACACTGTAAACCCGAATGTTCAAAGTAATTAAATAGATTAAGTGGGGTATACTCAAAATTTTAGAAAAAGTTATACTAACTTAATTTTGTCAAGTTGGTGTAACATGTTCTTCATTTTTGAGTATTGTTAACTAATAATTTTTGATTAAATGGAACTATTTTGTGTATAAGTAAGCATAACTTAAAAACATAACTTAAGTGCAACTTAATAGAATTAAGTAATTACATACTAAGAATGATAAAGTCCTGTTATTTCTATTGTTTCAAATAGGGGTGATTTTAAAAAAAAACTTAATTTATATAGCACATGTTAAAATACAATAAAATCTCAAAGTGCTTCACCAAATAAGTAAAATTGATCATAATAAATAAATTGCAATCAGCAAATGGTCTGAAATGCATTAGACATTAGTGGAAGGCAACATGTATTTATTTTATTTATTTTTTGTATTTTTAAAACTAACAATTTGATTGAGGCAAATGGTCTGAAATGCATTAGACATTAGTGGAGGACAAAATGTATTTATTTTTTTGCATTTTTATTGTCATCAATTTAATGTTGCTTATATATTTTTTATTTTTATTTAAGTGTTGAGCAGCTGCAGGGATCATTTTTTATGCCGAGTTAATCTCTGATTCAACCTGCGAAGCAGAAGGTGGGGCTAATATGCATACTACCTTCCTTACCGCTCTTTGGAAAAAAACAGAAGAAGAAAAGTTTGAACAACGCAGCAAGGCGGGAAGCAACAGACAGTAGGCTTGCAGAAGTTACTACCTAAGCAGCAGCAATCAGCCTCACTGGACTTACTGTAAGTTTTGAATGTTAATATTCATTCACTTTTACTTCTTTTATACATTATACATTTTTACATGCGTTTGTCTCAGAGAGTGTAGAACTTCTCCAAGCCCCCGCCCTTCACTGGCTTATCACGGAAGTCTTGTAGGGATTGGCAACTTGTCAGATATAGGTTAGCTGCTAAAGAGCTAGCTAGCTAGCTAGCTAGCTAATTAGCGCGACCACTAACGTTACACACTCCAGCAGCACAGCTAGCGACCCACCACTACCAGACTCACTGAAGAATTTTACGACGGATGAATCTAGTAATCACACGCTCATTCCCCGCTTAAAGGTGGTGTTAGAAAATGAGTTGTTAGTAGAAGCACTAACAGACACCTCATATGCGATAGTTAGTTTTTTGTTGATGGAAACTTTCAATAGTGCACCGCTAAGGTCCAATATCATATTAAAAGAGCATAAACGAGCATAATGAGTCAAACTGAGTTCCTACACTGCAAGTCCGCGCTCCCTGTAGCTTCTAGGGACGCTCGTTTTAAATTCTGTGTGAGCAGACTGTCTGAGACACGGAGATTGCGGTTAACAGAACACGAGTCAACTGCCCGTGCTCGCCCACTTGTGTTGCGTCGGTTTTAAAACAAACGACCCTGCTGGAGGCAAGCTGCTTTTCATGACAAAGATGAATAAAGTAAAAACCCTTAACAGTAAAGCTTTGGTTTGTAGAAATGGCATTATTGTTGATTAAGCATGCAGTAAGGTTCAAGTGCTGCTGCTTTTCTTTACAGTAATGTTAATTTTGCTTGATGGCTTTAGTAACTTCACACTTTAGGGATCAAATGAAAAGATCATTAACAGGGAACATTTATAAGTATTTATAATTCGACACTCTTTGAATGCTTTTACTTGTTCAGTTTCAGATCAGTTTATGCCTTTGCATCTCTCTGTTCCAGTTTCAAAAAGTTAAGGAAGATAACTGGAGATGTGATAAAGATACCAGGTAATCCAATGAATCTCTCTCTCACACACACACACACACACACACACACACACACACACACACCTCTAAATACCAGTAACTTAAATTGTTTTTTTTTTCAGACAATGTTTTAGTGTGGTAACCCTAAATCATACACACTCCCACATACACATATCATTTGTTTATTCTACTTGCCTGTTTGATCAAAATAATGCTTTTTGCCGTATTCAAGTCAACAGTTCATGAATGTCTTCTGTTCACGAATATCATCTTCCTATATGATATTTAACCTTTGGCACTGAACAGATCATATTTTACTTTGTATTTGCTTGCAAATATTGTTGAAGAAAGATGGTGGAGACCACATTCCCCCTATGCCGACAGACCATAGTGATATCCTGCCCACCAGTGAACGAGCTCATGGACCTCTGGCCTGGTCTCAAAATAGAGTCTGAGGTAATATGGATCAGCTCTCTCTTTTAAAGTGAAAATTGTGATTCTTACTCATTTGGCCGATATTTTTGCTTTATAAATGTGTGCTAGATTCTTCAAATTGGACTGTTTTTTTTAAGTGTTCTCCTCCTGCTGTTATTTCTATGCAGTTGTATGCAGAGTTCCAGCGGATTACAAATCAGAACCTGCCCAACACATGCTATCCTGAGCTTGACCGCCATCTTCCTCAACCGATGACCTTATTCAGACAGAAGGCATCAAAAACTGGGAAGACAGCAGATGCTCTGGCTAAAATTAAAAAAAAATCAATGATGAACAGGTAAATAGATTTTTACACATTTCATAGGTTGACCCAGTGGAACATTGAACAGGTTCAATGATTCAAATGAGCTTTGTGAATTTTGCAATTAGTCCACTTTATGTTTGCCATTTGTCTGATTGCATTAAAGATGTGAACAGGTTAGAAAGTGGTAAACTACCACCAAGGTTGCAGACCCTCAAGAATGGCTTAATGATGTAGAAACTCATCTGAAAAAAGGCTGCAGGGTAAAGCATTATAAAAGGCTAGTTCAAAGTTATCTCCTTTTGTCTAAATAATGCCTCAAAAAGTTACTGCACTACTTTGCAGGTGTTCAGCCAATAGGCCCAAACTACACAATATGCCTTTGTTCTCATTAATATAATGCAAAAGTAACGCTAATGTTTTGTATGTTTTAATGTTTTTCTTAACCATTGTGGGCTGCACAAGATGACCCACATTTCACTGTGCATTTGATACTGGTTATGTAAAACATTTACATTTTAGAGTTTTAAGTGAAAATGTTCTTAAACAGTCTATAGAATTTTTGAAATTTCACCCAAATTGCTGCCCTGTTGCCTTACTCAGGAATTAACCAGGAAGCCAAAAGCAGTGGTTTTTTTTCTTTTATAGCTGTAGCAAACAATAATTTCATTTTGGTATTATTTATTATTGTTTTTGATTACTCCGATTATTTTCCTGACTATCTGATTAGTTGTCTGGTCAATATCAGAAATTTGTGATACATATTTATTTCCTAGGGCCTTAAAGCAACACGCCTACTTATTGGGGCTTATTCCCCGTATCCCCCAGAGTTCGATAAGTCCATACATACCCTTCTCATCTCCGTGCGTGTCGTAACTCTGTCTGATGCACCCACGCCTAGCTTAGCACAGATCCTGGAGGTAACCAGCTCCATCTATGCTCCTAATAAGTGACAAAATAACGCCAACATTTTCCTATTTACATGTTGTGATTTGTATAGTCACAGCGTGTACGAATAACAAGGTCACATGAGACACAGCCATCTTCTAACCGTATACAAACTGGGAACTATATTCTCAGAAGGCAAAGCACTGCTACTTGGGTGGAGTGATTTGCTTGCAGAACTCCAGGCGAACTCTCTGCTCCTCACCACGGGGCTTCTCAGGTGCAAATCACTCTGCCCAAGTAGCAGAAGTATCAGTGCTTCACCCTTTCTGAGAATAGTTGTCAGTATGTATACGGTTAGAAGATGGCTGTTTCTCAGCAGCTAGCAGTGGGTGCGTCAGACACGCACGGAGATGAGAAGGGTATGTATGGACTTATCTAACTCTGGGGGATATGGGGAATAAGCTAAAGTCCCAATAAGTCGGTGTGTTCCTTAAGTGACCAGGAACACATTTGGAAGGCTAGAAGTTTTTCTTCTTAAAAATCTCTCAAATGTATTTATTTATTTATATACAATTTATTTAAGTATATTTTAAAATTATTTTTTTATTCTATTTATTTTAATTTATAAATGTTTATTTATTTTTGTATTTAATTTTAAATTTAACTGTTCAAAAGCGGACTTTCATGACTTTTAGATATATTAAGTTAGGTAAACTTAATGTAAGTGAGGCAATCAGTTGCCACAAAATTTTTAAGTTTTGAGTCACATGTTTTTAAGTAAACAAACTCAACATATTTGACTAATGTGTACTTAAAACAATGACAACACAAACTAATAAACATTGAGTTTGGTTAACATAAACTGGTGTGGTTGTGTACTTATTTTTTTAAAGTTCTGTGAACTTATTCCTGTGGTTTGTAAACTCAAAACTTTTAAGTCATAATAACTGAAAATAATTGAGCTGCCTTAACAGAAAACTGTAAGTCATATTAACTGCAAATATTTGAGTTGAGTTAAATGAGCACTTTTAATTTAACTGTTATCAAAAGGTACATGTAGCAATTCATCCAACCTTTTAAGTTCTGGAAAATTTTGACTTTTAAGTTAATCAACTTAAAAAAATTGTGGCAACTGATTGCCTCACATTTTTTGAGTTCTGGTAACTTATTCGGGTTTACAGTGTATGGTAACTGAGCCTGTGAACCTAACTTGGTCGGGAGCAGGTTTTCTTCAAGAAACCCGGAGTTTCTCTCAGTCTCCTCCCTTTGACACAGCGCTCTTTCATTTCCTCATTCTTTCATTCAGTCTGTATCGGGCGCATTTTAGCGCAGTTTGTTATCGGCATCAATAAAAAAAATAGTGTTGGTTTATTAACCATGTTAGGCAGACTATAAAACTTTTTTTCATCTAAAAACATGGCATTTCCTTTTGTCGACGAGCCCGTTGACAAAGAAGCTGCTTTACTTCGTAGGGTGTTGGCAGATGATATTGGAACCCCGATATTTTAATTTTCAGATAACTTCCTATTTGAGCGGTATCGTTTTTCTTCCCAGTCTGTTATGCAGCCTAGGCTACATAACCTTATCTGTCCTCATATCACTAACGTCACCCATTGTGGACACGCGCTACATCCCAGCAGATTATTTGTGTCACATTAATTCTTTTTTTGCAAACGGCAGTGTTCTTTACAACATTGGTGATGCGGAGCATTTTAGTAAAGCCACTATATAGCAAAGCACCGTCAGAAGAATGTGGCTCGCTCTGAAATGAGTTTTAAACGTTTTTATAGTGTTCCCTGGACACAAACGAGTTCCACAGTATTGCAGGTGAATGATGTAAACCCTTTGAAATAAAAGATTATGAATTATAATTCTGTTAATGATGGTGCTGCAGCCTCAGTGGGATTAGTAGGCATAGTACTTTTTCGTCCGCAGTATTGCACCTAAATGAAATAGATTATAGGTTCAATACCATTTCACCAGTAATATTAGGCTACACTTATGATTAAATATGATATACACTATATTGGAATATATACGCATTTTCTCTTTTGCAGCAGCCGCTGTTGTTTTTTTTAACTCACTGTATGTGCGCATTTATTTATGCTGTTATATTGCTGTATGAAAATAGCTGTTCATATTGTTGTAGGAGTTTGATGAATATATTATGGCAGTTGTTGAGATACTTATAAAAAGGCTGATAAAGTTGCAAATGTGTTTTGAATGAAGTCAGTGATGAAGGGCAATAAATAAAGTCCTATACATGTGTGTTTCTAAGGTGGTTCTTACAATGCCAGACTGGTCAGAGACCAATACACCTTTAATTATTTTAGTCAATTGGTATTCGTTAACAATAAAGGAGCATGTATGTTACTCTACCATGTGCATCATAGAGTAGGTCTAGACCACACTATAATTTACAGAGACCTAACAATTCTAATAATTCCCCCAAGAGCAAGCATTTAGTGCAACAGTGGCGAGGAAAACTTCCTTTAAGGGAGAAACCTCGGACAGACCCAGGCTCTTGGTAGGCGGTTGTCTGACGGTGCCGGTTGGGGATGTGATGAACACTGGCAATTATAAGAACAATAAAGATAATGGAACTATGACTAGAAATAGTAGTTGTAGTAGTTCATGGCACTGCGGGTCATAGCTGGGCGTAGCAGGGTGTCGAGGAGGACCAAGGCGCCACCCTAATCCAAGGAAATCTTTTAGTCGTTCAAGAGAAATCTCCGATAGTCTAGCTAGCTGTCTGGATTTACCCTGCAAAGATCTGAGGAGCAGTTAACCATAGTCCTCACAAATCTCCTGGAGTTTAGAACGCCAACACAAAGAAAGCGGACATCGGTGAAAAGTCATGCATCTGGTGGAATTTCCTGCGGCAGCGGAGCAATCCCACAGGTACAACGTCGTGGATATAGACTACTGGACCAGTATCTATATAGATTAGGCTACATTAAACAACAGGGAGAGGGCACCCTTTAAATATTTTGCTGGGGGGGGGGGACAACTGATGAATACAATTTGTTTCAGTCATGTTTACAGTGTACGTTGAATTTATCAATAAATTATTTTTAGTTTCTACATTTCAGTATTCAATTTCTTCAATATCTTTATTTTCTATGTCTATATAAGGAAGCAAAGCATATAATATGCAAAGAAGGAAACTCTGAAATACATTGAGAAAAAGCCTGGCAGAAGCGAACCGACTGAATGATAGTCTAAAAATATAAATTTACAAAGCCCATATATGAGAGAGAGGGAAAGATAGAGCGAGATTTACAAATCATATTCTAGCATTGTAGATGAGTGTTGTAATTGATCTTCATGGTAAATTACCTGCGTAACATTAGGTGTACATCTTCTGCTCCCTTTTAACGCAAAGAGTACAACTGTTAATTTGTGCAGATTATTAACTCCTTGAACTGTATGATTCAGTAGCAGCAGTCAGTATATTTTTAGGGTGCCTTACAAATTCAGTTGGTCCGCGATCGTCTGCCATGCTTTCTTTCGCTGTGCTTCATTTTTCACAAATAATGTGCTTCACGTTATCGTACTTCCATAAGAATCTGCTGCTCACTCTGTGTACAATGCATATTCTCAATTTTAGCATCAGTAAACCTCTGACCGAAGTGGAGAGAAAACATCCAGACTCCCTGCTCATTGTTGTTGGGGACTTAAACAATCTCAGCAAAATCTCAGTTTTAGTAAATGGTAGAATGTATCAATCAGTCAGTAAATTATACAGCTTACACAAGTTGAAAGAGAACTGATGGCTTTATATTACGGTAGTACTTAAGGTGGTGCTGTGGCTTAGTTGGTTAAAGTGCCTGTCTAGTAAACAGGAGATCCTGGGTTCAAATCCCAGCAGTACCTTGTTGTTGCAGAGAGTACTGCATGTGTACCCAATCCCCATGCTACACAGTATGCTACCCTGGTAGCAAATGAAAAAGGTAAAATAGGATGACTGTTTAGAGCAGGGGTGTCAAACTCAACTTCACTAAGGGCCACAGTGGAAAATATGAATCATATCAAGGGCCACACATGTTTACTTTATTGATATGCTTTTACTTAATCAAAGAAATGGTCAAATATCTTTGACTGTATTATTGCATGTGTCATATAGTCTTCTCACTTACAGTTTGGTCGACATAAAGTCCTAAAGAAGTCAGGAAAAAGTTCCTCAGCCATCATCATAGAAAAAAAGCGCTCAAAGACTTCGGCAAAAGTGACAACAACGCAGGAAAAAATTTACAAATCGTCAAAAAAAAATTACAACAACGTCAGAAAAAGCGACAAAAACTAGGTGGGCCAAAATGTATAGTGTAGGATCATAATCTGTGGGGGGGGCTGGATTTGGCCCGCGGGCCTTGACTTTGACACATGTGGTTTAGAGCAATGCAAGTACAGTATAGGTTATAATATACACCTAGTTTATTCATCAGCCATTTCTGTTCATTTGACTTAATCATGCTGTTTTGATAAAAAACTAGTAAATTCATAATTACCTCTCATCCATTCTGTGAGGACCAACCTGTAGGAGGCGCTGTAGCTCAGTGGTTAAAGCACCTGTCTTGTAAACAGGAGATCCTGGGTTCAAATCCCAGCAGTGCCTGATTATCAATTGATTATCATAACACAGTGTTTGCCTCTTTATTTTCAACAAGGGCAATAGACTTAATACCTGATTTCCCATATCCCAAAAGTTATATGTAACATTAGGCTATTAGCAATTGAAGTTTAAAACCACAGTATGATCCATACAGAAAGTAACATTTTATTATAAATCTCAACACTATACGCATATCATGTCTCCTCGTAACTCCTGTTTAATCAAATTAGGCCAATCCAAAGTTACATTTTGTTAATTTAGTTTAAAGATCATTGTATGTTTTTAAAAGTGTTAGCATCCTAATGAACAGGGTTTTTTGTACCATAACGTTACATGTGTCCATATTGCACTCAAGCTCTCATCTGAACAGATTTCTGTCGTTCAAAAAACTCTCGACCAAGTTTAAAACTTTTACAGCCAACTTAATAAAATGTCTGGTTTTATTCGGGCTAGAGTTTATAAAGTCTCTCCATTTGAACTGTCTATTTTTTCTTTTAAATAGTTTTTACCACACTTCCTTACATTGTACAGGGTTTTATACACCTGATAGTCTTTATTTTTTAATCCCGATGTTTCTATGACTCAGTCATATCGTGTTATTTTGCTGTTTTGTAAAGCACTTGGTAGCGTGGATTTTGAAAAATGCTCTATGAATGAAGATGATCATAATCATTGTTATTTCAAGCTCTGCAGGGTATGATGTCATTGAAGTTAGATATCGCTGTGAGCAGGGTTCAAACCTGCGCAGGGAGACCCGTTTAGATTCCAATCCAATGCCCTAACCACTCGGCCAGGAACGGAAACAAGCTATCACTACCACTGTAGCTGAGACAAGGATCTGGCCAAGTGAGTGGTTGCTATGGTGCAGCATTGATTAGTGGATTGGTTGCAGGTGTGCAGCTGGGAGCAGGTGAATCAGCTTGGCAGCAATCAGGAGCCGGGAGAGGGAGGGAATCACCACGGCAACAACACAGACACACAGAGAAAGAGAAACAGTCCTGTCTGAACTCCACCCACAGCCTGCGGTCTACAGAAGGTAAATTCACTTGTATGCAATTTTTACATTGTATCAGTTTTATGAAGTTTCTAGAACTTGTAATGCTAATCGCATTAGCATGTTACCGACAGGATCTATATCTGTAACAGCGTACTTCATGGTTCACTTCAGTTAGTTACTGTCCATTAGCTCTCGTTCACTCCTGTTCTGTTGTTCCGCTGTACATAAGACTACAGGAGGTGAAGATAAGCTTTTATAGAGCTTTAATGTAGTAACTTCTTAGGCTACACATGTTTCAGTCGGCTCCACTGCTAACAATAATGACCTTCTCTAACTCTTCTACTCATTTTATTTAACTCTCTCCTCAATTTCCCAACTATGGCAAGAAAGACCTTGCCCCAAAATATGAATTCCCATTTACCCCAAAAAGATAATTCAATATTACTCTCATCAGGGTTGCGGAGAAATATGAATTTTTGCTCTTCCGTTGCAGTTCCTCCAGGTTAAGGTAGCTTCTACAACTCATCACTCAGTGAGAAAAATGCATCATAACCTGAGTATTGTGTGTTAGTATTGTCAAGTTAGCTAAGAAAGTTAAAGCTACATCAGTATGATGAACAGTAGGCCTAAATGAGATTTGGGTTTATTTAAGTAAGTAAAGAGAGGAACATTGCTACGTATCCTTCATTTCTTATCTACTAGTAATTCAGAAGAGGTTTTTGAGAATGATGTCACGTTCTAACATCCAGACTCCCTGCTCATTGTTGTTGGGGACTTTAACAGTGCAAACTTCAGCAAAATAGCAGTTATAGTAAATGGAAAAATGTATCAATCAGTCAGTATACTGTATATTATACAGCTTATACAAGGTAAAAGAGAAATTAAGACTTAACATTACAGAAGCCCTCAAGGAGGTGCTGTGGCTTAGTTGGTTAAAGTGCCTGTCTAGTAAACAGGAGATCCTGGGTTCAAATCCCAGCAGCACCTTGTTGTTTTAGAGATTTCCTCTGTTTGCATCCCATCAGCATGTGTACCTGATCCCCATGCTACCCATTATGCTACTGATAGGTGATATAATCAAACCAAATGTATTTTCATATTTCATATTGTGTAATGTGTTATTGAAAGAATCTAGGTAAAAGTTCAGAATGATGTTATGCAGTCTTATGCGTGAGAAGCTGGATCTGATCCAGATGTTGGCATAGGAGAATAACAGATACAGAAGAGGCCCTGATTGAACAGCTGTCAAGATGTGTTATGTTTTCTGTCATTCTATAGTGAATAACAACTTTAGGCACAGTTAACCTATGACCTGAGAAGAGGCCTACAGGAACTGTGTGTCTCTTAGCATATGGGAATATATCGTTGTTATGATGAGATCATGTAAGGGTTTCCAGATGTGAAGGTTTTCAAGATCTATAAGATGGTCAGGTTGAGAAGGATTCGAGGAGAGTACTTGGTCTATGCCATGCTGCATGTACCTTGTGTTCTCCCTCATGAGAATTTGTTCAATATTGAATAAAGCTCCATATATCTGAAATCATCAAAGTTGTCATCTTTGAGCATCTCCATCATCATTTCCAGAGAGCACCATCTCTCAGCTACCCTGGTAGCAAATGAAAAAGGTAAAAAAGGATTGAAAAGGCGTATTACATTTACACAGAAACACTACATTATCACAGACTTAAGATGGTACATTAAAAACACATGAAATGCAGAGCAATGCATGTTAAGCTACAATATACACCTAGTTTATTCATCAGCCATTTCTGTTCATTTGGCCTAATTATGTTGTTTTGATAAAAACTAGTAAATTGATTATTACCTCTCCTCCTCTCTGTAAGGAAGAGCCTGGAAGAAGCTCACATCAGGCAGTCGGCCCTTTTAATGCCTTGGCTATTAAATTTCAAGTTTATTTCACCTCTGACCTCAGTCAGCATCACATGCACCTTAAACTACACCCAACAGTGATGTCACAGGGTCCTGGTGTACAGCTGGACCACGTTCAGCCCCGACAAAACGAGCAAACCGTGTGTTTAAACTGTAAGAGGCGCTGTAGCTTAGTGGTTAAAGCGCCTGTCTCGTAAACAGGAGATCTTGGGTTCGAATCCCAGCAGTGCCTGATTGTCAGTTGATTACTTGCCACCTGCCACCAGTATTTACATACAGTGACCTGGTATATTTTCAACAAGGACAACAAAAGTTATAGGTAACATTAGGATATTAATATGTAATAATGACAGCTAGTGTTAAAATAATTACCGCAGTACAAATTCAAGAGTCGTCTCCCCAGACTCGAAGTTCACGGAGGTTGCCAGGCTGAGACCGCAATTAATGTCTCACACAGCCAGATATTAAATCACAGCACAGCGGAGTAGCAAACGTTAGATACCGGCTATATTGACAGTCATAGAAGCCCGTGCTCATGCGGGGCTCTGTACCCAACTGACAGACACACTTTTACAGCTTAGAATTACAGTTGGAACCGCTAAAAACACAACAACCTCGCCGTCCTTTCCACCCGACGGACAGACACACTTCCTCGGCTTAGAATTGTGGTAGGAACCGCTAAAACTAACACTACCTTGCCGTCCTCTCCACCCAACTGAACACACTTTATTAGCTTAGAATTACAGCAACAATCGCTAAACATACTGCAAACTCGCGGTCCTCTCTTCCCGATTTACAGCCCCCCTCCAGTAACGTTAGCAGTTTGCAGGGTTAGCATGGCGGCGTTAGCCAGGACCAGTGTCTCAATTGTTTTTAACCAACTCGGGTACTCTTGCTATATAATTCAATGTGAATACATGAATGTTGACTTGACATAAAATGCCCGTCCCTTGTAGCCGTGATAAATTAGCCTGAAGCTAATGCTTACCTGTTCAGGAGGTAATTAGCCAACTCAGCGTCCTTTTGGGCTCTAAGCTGTCTCCATCTTTCAAATACATCTCCAATATTTACCCGGGGTTTGTTACGTCTTTGGTCATGCAACTGTTAGAAACATGCCGTTTTTTTTTAGGTTGGGTACAATTTATCTCCGTTGATCCTGTTCGTTTGTTTGCTGGTTTCACGGCTGTACTAACGTTACTGCGCTAAAGCGCTGGGTTTACTATTTTACAGGTATATCTGGCAAACCGGCCTGGGGCCTGTACTACGAATCAAGATCAACATGCCCTGGATTTATTTCATTTACCCGGCTTCACCTTACCTAACAACCGCGGTCCCGCATAACCTGTGTCACGACGGTGGTTACAACTAGTTCAATCAACCCAGGGTTTCCCAAACCAGCGGTTTGGGAAATTTTATGTGATTTATTATAAATCACATAAAAGAGGCGGTGTTTGCACAGCACGACCAATCACAAACATCTACCAGAGCCGCATATTTTACATAAGAAGAGCAAACTATAATTCTACATTATTACAGTTGCTGCTTCCTAAAACAGGAGGAAAGCTGGCAAAAAAATAGCCGACGTTGTAAATGCGTAAAGCACAACGCTTATATCACGTCCCCATCAGTCAGGCACAAGATCTGGCCATGATTACACTTGTGCTTTCCATAAACTGCCGTTGCTTTAGCCTATTATTTCAGTTGCAACCCTGGCAGTGGTAAGCAATCGTGAGAGCAAATTAAATATATAAAAACATAATTCAAACCGATGTGCGCATTGGCAACACAAGGCTCAACAAGCCGACAAATAGCCTATATGTAATTCCCTCTGCTGAAAATTTATATCATTCATAAAAATACCCATCAGGGAATGTTAATGGGGTTGTTGGTCTCTAAATGTTTTAACTTTTCTAAGCGCGTCCCTCTCTCTCTCTCTCTCCACGCACCGAGCTCCACCTGATCTTCTAAGAACGGTGACGCCGTTATCAATCGAGTATTGATTGGTCGGTAGGCGGTGCTTTTACACCGGTTGATCTCTAATCTCCAACATAACCTGCTCCCGAGCAGGTTAGGTGTTCAGCGATTGAACCCGGTAACGAGTGATACACTGTCGTGATACACCGTCGCGATACACAAAACCCTGTGTTGAACCTGAAGTTACCTCGTTAACGCCAAATCTTGCTTCGTAGTACAGAACTCTGGTTTATAGAGCAGAGGCTGATTGCTGACGTCGTGCAGCTGGACTCCTGACTCCCTCACAGCTGGCTCCACTCCTGCAATCAAACACACAGACACCAGCACAGGGGAGGAGAGGCTGCGGGCAAAAAAGTCAATAATTACCTCCTATGTCCTTTACTAACCATTTTTCCTTAACCCCAATGGTAACTGTCATGAGGTCAAGGAAAGGTGTGAAGGAGAATTCAAAAGGAATTAGGAAAAGACAACAGCGGTGCCAGGAGAATCCGACTGTCCTTACACTCGGCTGCGTGATGATGCGGCGGTGGATGTTATTGACGTGGGTCTGCCGGTGAAACAAGCACATCTGGATACTTCGCCTCGTGCGTTTTCACTGTGTTGTTTCATACTGGCTCTATAAACGTGGACAACCTGGTGGAAAATATTACTGCATCACCATTTTATTTCCTATCTTATTCTGCATTAATTATGTTGTTTCATGTAAAGCACTCACTGCATGTCATTTCGTTATTATAAAGCACTGAGCTTTAGGCTGTTTCTTGTATGAAAGGTGTTCTGCAAATAAAGTTTATTTTCATTACTGGTTGCTCACGCTCACCCTCCTGCCCATATTTATCCACGTGAATCCCGATTAGGATGATTGGGTGTAAATAATTGTTAAATGGATGCAAGATAAGCAGAACATGTCAGGCCTACGGATCTACTGTACATATTCTATGTTATAAGGGTTAGATGGTTGCGGGTGGGTGACAGAAATACATTATTAATGAGGACAATATTCTCTAAACTGTAAACACAGCGGAGCTGCTAGTTTTGCTGTTTAAATATCCCACCATAGGCCTGTTAGCTGCAGTGGCATTACTGCTTTAAGGTGATTGATGTGGATGGAATGTAGTCAAATATGTAGTGACTTTCAACCAAAACATATATTGAAATATATATACTATATATATCTGTCCTGGTAATTAAAGGCAGAAAATCCCCCCCCCCCCCAAATAAATACTAATACCGAACTGTAAAAATACTTTACAAGTAAAGGTTTTGCATCGAAAATGTTACTTAAGAAAAAGTATGTAAGTTTAATCGGGAAAATGTACATGAAGTATGAAAAGTAAAAGTAGTCATGTGATGGTTATGGACATTTCTGTTGCCTGGTTTTGGACATTTCTGTTGCCTGTTTATATATTTCTGTTGCTGTTCCAGTTTTTGTTGTTTATTCTAAATTGTGTATGTTTTGGTTAATTCCTGTGTTCTCTGTTCTCCCTTGTGTTGTCTAGTGTTGTGTCAAGTTTCTGTGTTTAGTTGAATTCATGTTTTCTGTCGGTTTTTCCTGTTTCCTGTTTTTTTTTTGATAGTCTGTTTTCTGTCTTTTCATGTCTAGTTTTACTTTCTGTGTTTTCCCGCCTTTGTTGATTACCCTGTCTCTCCTAATGTGTTTCACCTGCTGTGTCTCCTGCCCCTCGTTACCTCATTACCCAGTGTATTTAGCCCTTGTGTTTGCCTTGTCTCTTGTTGGATCGTTTTGTGTCCGTTACCCTGTCTGCGTGAGTTTGTGTTCCTCATTCGGCTGGTTTGTATTCTGTCAGTTTGTTTCAGCCTTGTGCTTTTTTTGTATTTTTCCCTGGGTTTTTTCCAGTCTCTGTACTGCCGCTTTTTGTTACATTAAATCCTTAAGTTCAAACCATCTCCTGCCTGCCTGCTTCTACCTGCATTTGGGTCCTTTAATTCCCTACACCGTAACAAGTCAATGCAGAAAAATCCTCCCATTTTAGAAACTGGAAACAATGAAAACAGTTCTGTCAATCAACTACATGTTTAATCGTTTAATTATATCATCTGTATTGTAGAACTAAACATTGTTGGGTAGTTTAATTTATAATAAAACATGTGTTTTGCGTGCAGAAATCTTAACTTGTAAAGTAACTAAAGCTCTCAGATGAATGTAGTGGAGTAAAAAGTACAATATTTCTCTGAAATGTAGCGGAGTAGAAAGTGGCATGAAAAGAAAAGACATACAAGTACCTCAACATTTGTTCTGAAGTACAGTACTTGAGTAAATGTACTAAGTTACATTCCACCACTGGTATTGAACTTCTTTGAGTTAACTTTTCTGAACTGAACTGATCTTTAACTTGATATGAAGCTGCTGACGGATTATCAAATATAGGAGTGTTTTTGTCACCATGACAACCAGGGCAGGCTGAGATGTTCCTATCACATTAATGCTGTCAGTGTCTTATTATTTCCGGTAGACGTGTTAACATCAGCAGAGTCTGTCAGAGACAGGGTTACATCTCCAACTAACCATTATATTATTGTTGATGAATCTATTCAAGGAATAAATACTTAAGTCTATAAAACACCAGTAAACAGAGAATATGAACAGCACATTTTGTCAAGGTCCAAGGTGACGTCTTTAAATGTCCTGTTTTGTCCGTCCAACAGCCCAAAACCCAAAGATATTCAGTTGATGTGAATCTCTGTGTCTGATGTCATGCACACATGGGCAACGATAACCTCACGAGATCAAGGCGGCCGCAGTTTTGAGACGCAGGCATGCAGATGCTTTCCACCGACTGCAAGACCCAGGCGGACTGCAGTATAGTGGTATTTACCGGGGAAAGAAATGTGCCATATTCACAAGTTTGAAAATACGTTGGTGGTCCTGTAGCTGCCACTCTGTAGCAAAGATGGCAGCCATGCGAGTACGTTTTGACCGCTTTGAGTGCATCCGGGTATTTGTCATGCACTGCATTTGGCCATACTTCATCAGTGTGCACTCAAAATCTCCCTAACCCCCCCCCCAATCAGTTTCTGTAGACAGTAATTACAGGCTGTAATGGTATTTATCCTATGTATTGTTATATATTGAAGTATAATGCAAATTTTATTCATACTTATTTCCATACTATATTAATTATAATTTCTCTGTGTTTTCTTAAGTTTGTTTTAGAATAGGATCAATTGTAATTTAATACTTTGCTGGTATTGAATGATTTAAAATTGGCCACCATGAAATCAATGTGATCGTTCATGATACTGTACGCGATTTCGTTCATTCCTGGTTCTAGAGAACAGGATAGAACAGGAGATAGCCGTTAGGTTGATACATGTGTGTTCAAGGTTACGAAAAGCAAGAAAGAAGAAGCTACAGTTAAACCACAAAGAGGAAGAAGTGGTATGTGTAGGCGTGAGATAGCTGCAGAAGACTGCCCGAAGACGAGACAGGATGACGAAGAAGATAAAGTTGAGGGATAAATCAGGAATCGGGGTCACAATTTTGGAGCGGCTTCATGGACCAAAGCTCCGTACTTACTGTTTGGTTGCTAGGGATACGTAGTCTCATTGTGCACCCATGTGTTCTCTAAAATTAATTGCTGGACTTAGATAGATATTATTGACTGAAATATCTCGTCTCAGATTTCCTTCCTAAGTTCTGTATCATTTAACCCAAATAACAAATACGTAGGAATTGATATAGAATAATTTGGAGTCAGAACTTAGGCCTTCGGGCCCAACTATGTGTCCAGAGAACAATTCCTTCACGCTACATAGAGAAAGTGTTTTTGCCAAGGGATGTCAAAGCTGACCCTCCTTGAAGTGGGACCGGCACGACCTGGTTCCTCCGAGTGGTCCTCTCTGTACCGCCCAAAACAGCACAGAGCTCCAACAGGACAGCTTGATGCAGTTGGAACCTAGCCTCGCTCCGCCCTCCTACGTACTTCCACTAAATTTTCATTTCGCTTCAGTACTCTGTCTGGGTTCGTAGGATAGTCTTGGGTTTTCTCAACCAAAGTTTTTGGCGGTCCAATCAGCGAACAGAGGGAGTGGCTGAGAACGATGACGTTGAGGCTGTGCGCTAGAGTTGCGCGGAGAAAGATGTGAGCGAAGCCATTCGGTCTGTTGTGGCAACGCTGCTGAATATCCAGAAGTTAAAGCCCAAGCAAGAACAATCTTTGCTGAGTTTTGTTGGTGGTCATGATGTTGTGGCCCTCCTCCCCACAGGGTTCGGGAACAGTTTGATTTTCCAGCTCGCTCTGTTAGTAATGAAGGAGTTGGCTAAGGCTAACGCTAGCGATGCTAATGCTAAATATAGGCCTTGGCAGTCTCCCCTCTTGTTGCACATGCGCATGACATATGTCACGACCAAATGTTAGCAATTGGTTATGGTAGATCCAGACTGGCTCTGGGCAGATCCAATAATTTTAAACTTCAACAAAGTACCCACCTTCAAGGAAGTTAACACTTTTCAATGGAGAGTGGCCAGACTCTCTGAACAAATTAAATGGACCAGAGTCTGGTAGGACCAGGCTAGTTGGAACTGGTTCTGAGCCCACTCATCCTCATTTGCCAGCAAGTCTTCTTGCTGTCTGTCTCCATTTGCCACATCTACCAACAGTGCAAAACCAGCCATTGTGCGTCATTAAGCATGGCATGCCTTTTTATACCCATCAATTTGATTTTATCTTAAAAGCTGACAGAATTATTAGGTGTCGGAATGAATCTATTAATCAAATAGTTCTGCACAAGAGCTTGCAATTAGTAAAACTTAATTTGTAATGCACCTGGTTATCACATCAAGTTTGCTTTTTATAAGTCCCAATTATTGTGTAGAGTGCGGCGTACGACTTCTTTTGAATTCCACATTTATAAATGAGGCCCCAGGACTAATCAATATGGAGTCTATATGAGAGGCTCTTGTTATGAATCTGTTAAATAGTTTATAAAGGTCTTTCAGAGAAACCTCTTGATCTCAAAGTTCCAGAATAGGGTTTTATTGCAACTACGGCTTCCATGGTGATAATATAACCATCTTTGTTCCCTTTTTTTCAGGTTATCGGCATGTCTCTTCTCTTTTGTACCCTGTTCCTGGCTGCCTTGATATCAATATTTGGACGGATGACATGCTGTAAGTATTCAAGTTGTTGCAACAGAAAAATTTGGTACTACAAAGTGATTTTGAATGAGGAGGAAAATGTGCTGAAAGGGATTTTGACAGAAAAAGCAAAAGAACAGTGGAATGACGCAGTCAAGTTGAAAATGGGTGAACTCAAGTGGCAAAAATGTTTTTATGTTGCTAAAGAACTGATTGAACATCCCACTGCACCTACATTTCCTGAAGCAGCCGAAAACCAGGTAAAGAACCAACATCTGTTAACTCTGTGTCTTGTCTTTCTTTGTCATTTTATCTTGATTATTAGCAGCTTTATGAGTCCACCACTTTGTTCCAGACTGAAATCTCTGTTTGATGGATTGTGACGAAATGTGGTTCATCATTTATGTTCCCCTCAGGATGAACATTGATGAACGGGCATATTTGAAAAGAACAGAGAAAGGATTATGTGAAAACGTCGTCATGTTTTCCAAAGTCACTGTATGGAACTCTTTGCAGGAGCACTTTCCTCTTAAAAAACGGGGGCCAGAGGATCAGAAGCAAGAGGTTAATTCATTTTCACTGTGGTCTGTGTAACTTATCAGGTCAGTTTTCCACATAAACTGACCAGATTTATACATCTTTTTGTATCATTATTCCAAATTCAAGTATAAACAATTTCCACTACTTCAACTACCACCAAAACAAATGGTGTTTTCTTCAAACAGGATCCTCTTTTGGGGGAGGAGGAGAAGGGAGGAGAATCCAGATTCATCCGACGCCCGCCTATAAAGATGGATCTTTTATGGTAATTTTGTTACGCAACACAACATACTGGAAAGAAATGTTGTATTGAGCCTAACAGTTTTTTACCTAATTATTTAAACGTGAAATCTTCCATTTGTTCCGCTAGAAGTTCTTCATTTGATACCGTTGACCTTTTCTCTTTTACTGGAACCGACCCGGCCCGTGGGTTGGTTCGGGTCCAGCTCGGGCAGAGAATCTAAACTGTAGTTCGGACCAATCAAATTTTCAGGGCGGGCTTCATACGATGATGGACAGATGATCAACAGTAACATACTCAACCACGTCACCAAAGAGCGCTTGGGTTGAATTTGTTTACAACACCGGCAAAGATTGTTTACACTCATCTTCTTCTTCTACTTCTTCCAGCGCGCGTGCAGTTGAGTTCTGTTGACAGCTATGCTCAACATACGTCACATACTCCGTTGCTCTGATTGGTTGAGAGGCATTTTCTTTCCTGGTTCAGTTGAAACACGCCCCATAATCGCAGTATCAGACTCATATTCTGACTAGAATCTGAGTATGACCACATCAGGCTAACGTTTATGATAAAAAAAAAATCCCAAATCTTTGCTCTGAGGGGCTTCATACTGACATTAAGAGGAAAACATGACTCACCTTGTGGATCCTCAAGATTCCTTTAGTGGTGTGAAATGTAAAGTCTGTGGCGATTTTAAATGGGATGAGCTTGTATGTATACTTAGTCATTTTGTGGCAGCTGTAAAATTCCAACAACATCAGCAAATGTCTTCCTCTGCTGTTGCTTTTTGGTTTTCTTTTCTCTTACAATTTGTGTAGAGGGATTTCTCTGAACCAAGTCATAACACATTTAATACATGAGACGCAAAGCAGATGTTTGGTCTGATTAAACCAAAAGGCCGGTACCTGTGCACACAGTGTGTGCTGCAGAGCTGAAGAGCTGGCCCCTGCAGAATAGAAAGTATTCAACGCACAACGCTTGCATGAAACGACCACAAGCACGTTGTTCCTCTTTCTCAGGCTGACTCTTTCCTTCTTGAGCTGTGTCTCTTATCAGTAACCTGTTTATATTCTGTCACTGCAGTGCTGCTCACCTTCATGTCTCTACTTCACAGTTTTAAAAGTCACTGAAACAAAACAGAACATTGAAGCTGTTCTGACATTCATTTTCGTGGGAATCATTTCTTGTGCAGTAATGTGAAAAAAATGATCTGTGCATTCATTTTCAGCAGTTAAGATTGGTGCATCAGTGCAGAGGACAGACTTAAGCAGAGGTGGTAACGAAGTACAAATACGTTGTTACCTTACTTAAGTAGAAATTTTGGGTATCTATACTTTACTGGAGTAAGTATTTTACAGCAGACTTTTTACTTCTACTCCTTACAATTTCACGCTATTATCTGTACTTTCTACTCCTTACATTTTAAAAATAGCCTCGTTACTCCTATTTCAGTTCGGCTTGTTTTCATTCCAGCTTATCATCGTTCAAAAAAAGAAAAAGAAAAAAAAACTATACAGATAAATTGCGCCATCCGAATAGAGTGAATTTGATTGTGGTTGGATGAGAAGCATAAGCATATACCATTCCGACACCCTATTGGTTTGTACGCGATCCATCGCACCTGCACATGACACAAATCACGTCACACTCCAGCAAGGACATAGCAAACGTAGATTATATAGTTGTTGTAGATACAGGAGTGAGTCAAAAGTGTTTGTTACATCTTCTAGTTACATTTGACATTGTTGCCATTAGCTATAGAATTGACCATAGTACATACCAGGAAGGTATCAAGCAGGATTATGAGTTATAAAATAAAATACGGACGTTTGGACAGTGGCTGTCAGCATCTAAAGCGACGAAAAAAGTGTGTTTGTAGAACGTACCGGGGAGAGCAGCAGCTACACGGGGTTTGAAGATGATGTAGCACTAAGAGCGACTACAGTAGCAAGTAGTATATAAGGCCGAAATTCTGCATAATGAGGTTGGTTGAGGGGGTGGATGGGTCAAAAAACACAGGACACGGTGTCCCGCGTGTCATGTTTCCTAAAGTCTTCTTTTCTTAAACCCAACCGTCCCGTTATTCCCGCGTGTCACTGAAACGTAAGAACCCACGACTTTTTCCTTAACATAACTGCGTCAAAAACTGTGTCAAAAATTGCTATATAACAACGACAAAGGCACCTGACCAAGCGTCCATATTTTACAAGATGGGAGTGAGAATGTGTTTGTCGTACTGGGTATACTGGGATGATCAGCTGCATAGCTTTTTTATTATGATTTTTTTTAGAGTAATATTGAAGGAAAGATTGTCAGGTTTTGCACATACTGTATATTTAATGCAAACACTGACAGTTATCCCAACAATATTACTCTAATAAAAAAGGTATGCAACTTGTTGATTGGTAGCTCAGATCGAGGTCACAGTGAAAACTCAAATAATCATCAATAATTCATGGACAAACTAAAACCTACACTGTACATTTACAAAAACTTGACCATTTATTTTCTGTCTGCTCCGAAAGCCAACACCATCTGTGTGTGTGTGTGTGTGTGTGTGTGTGTGTGTGTGTGTGTGTGTGTGTGTGTGTGCGTGCGTGTGTGTGTGTGTGTGTGTGCCTGCGTGCGCGCTAATAAGTGTTTTATGTTTATATTTTATATTTCTTCCTCTTTCTTAGTTCTGCTTTATACTGCCCAGTGATAACAGACACAGACGTTAGCATGAACACGTTCTCATGTTTAAAGATGTGAAAATCCACTTACTGTAGACATCAGCTGGATGTCTTTTGATTTTTAAATCTTAAAGATATACAGTAGTGTGTAGTTTGACAACAAAACTGTTGCCGCTTGCGTGTGTGTGCGTGCGTGTGTGTATGGATGTGCCTGTGTGTGCATGTGGATGTGCATATGTGTGTGTGTGTGTGTGTGGATGCGCATGGGTGTGGATGTGCCTGCGTGTGTGTCTGTGGAGGGGGGTGGGTTGACATTGTTTCTATTTTTATAATGTGGAGCACTTTGTGCTACATGACCTTTCTAGTAAAAGTGCTATACTAATAAAGTTTGATCTGCTGATTGATTAAAATAGTGTCTTTGTTGTCTCTTGTTCAGGTCATCGGCCTGTCTCTACTCCTTGGTATCATTATTGTGGCTGCGTTAATGTCATCAGTTGGATTGAAGAAATACTGTGAGGATTCAGGTTCCAACACAAACAATCTGTATCAGCAAGTGAGGTTGGATGAGGAGGAAAACACGCTGAAACAGATAGCACAAGAAAAGTTGAAGGCACAACTGGAACAACGGTGGGAAGAGGAAGCAGCAGCCGGAGAACAGATCGCTCTGCGTCCAACAGGAAACCAGGTAAAGAAACTTCTGTCATTTTAATCTGGATTTTAGCGGCTTCATCAGTCCAATATCTTAACCAATAATGGATGGATTGTCGTGACATTTTATACAGACATTCATGTTCTCCTGAGGATGAATCCTACTGAGATTGAGAAAATACTGAGTTTTTCAAATTGTGTTTTCTTCAAACAGATGGTTCACTCTGTGTGTGTGCGTGTGTGTGTGTGTGTGTGTGTGTGTTAGTGTGTGTGCGCGTCTGTGCACCTGTGTGTGTCTGTCTGTGTGGCTCGATGGTGTTTTTTGCCTCCAACGTCACCTTCCAGGCAGCTAACCCTAACCCTAACCCCCTAACCCTAACCCTAACCCTAACCCTATGCTAACGAAGCTAAGGATTACCCCGAACGAGCTAACCAAGGCTACTACCGGGCCCGCAATGACTATTCTGATGCAGCTAATGATTACCCCAGTCGAGCTAACCCCAGCTACAGACAATCTCGTGCCAGCTACGCCGATGAGACCGAGTTTTATCCCGATCGTTCTGGCCGAAGCTACTACGGAGCCCGCAACGGCTACATCGACACAGCTAATGACTATCCCAGCCGAGCTAACCAAGGCTACAGGCAGACTCGGGTCAGCTACGCCGACGCAACTAGGCCTGGCAGCTACGGCTCTAGAGGCCGCAACCCGGGGTACTACAGGGCCGCTAACCGTAGCTATGACCGTGGCGGAGCTAACTACAACCGGAGGAACTACTTTGTGTCTGGTAACAGCGGAGATCGCCCTCGCCGACGTGGAGGCTTCAACGGCGGACCGTTCAGGCAGAACGGATCACGTTCCCGTGGACGGCCGGGTCAGCGGGGGCCTCCTCAGAGACGGCAGGGTGCTAGCTACAGCTACAACAGGAACACTGGTAATCCCAGACGCCCACAGCATGTAGCACAGCGTGACCAAGACTCTGACTTTGTAACCATAACACGCACCATGTATAGATGCATTAAAGCTAAACACCATTTAAACAACATTTCCTCCCAGAACGCCCCACAAGCTATTCTTAAAGTCACTAAACTGCTAACTGAAACCATTAAGCCAGCAGATTTAAATACTCAAACTGGGGATCGCATCAAAGCTAATGCTAAAGAATGGGAGTTGAACACTATCCAAACACTCCATGACCATTACACTGCCTCGCTACAGAGCAACCTGCAAACTCTCTCACAACTCCAAGCTGATTCATGGGAGGGTCATTTTATAGTAGCAACCCGATGGGCACGCAGACACTATGGCAGAAAAATTTCACAAACATCACTAGATTCTGTATATGCCAACATAGTAAATATCACGCAGTCTCACACACAAACTCATACACGGTCGGAAGTACGACCCCACATGCCCGCCCCGCCTCAGGGGAACAACAGAGTAGCTGAAGCCCCGGCAGAGGCGAACGCACCGGCACCTCAACCACAGCCGACACCACCGATTGAGGTCCAACCTGCCCCCTCTGCCCGGCCGCCTCCCTCCACTCAGGACTGGGACCGCATCGAGACGGCTGAAGAGCCCCAATCGCCCACATCTGAAGTACAACTACCTCAACGCCCGCCTAGGATCCCGAGGGATGAGATGAGACCTACACCCGTCTCTGGAGCACAACAAATAACGGCGGAGATACACCGCACTTCTCAGGATCAGGAGCAGCAAACAGAACTACAGGACCAGGTACAGCCGACAGAACCTCAAGATCGTGAGCAGCAGACACAACCGCCGGTGGATGAGGACCCGGTGGAACAGGCAGTTTTGGCACCACCCTCTACCCGCCTCCCTCCCCCTTCCTTCCCACCTTCTTTCCTCTCCCCCCTCTCCTCCTCCTCCCCTCTACGCCTCCCCAACCTCACTTCCCTTCCAGACTGCCCCTCCATCGCCACCCCGACACACCAGGCTTCTGCTGGGCTCCAGACTCCGGCTGCCCCTGCTACAGTCCCTAGCCTCCTGCTGCAGGAGCCTGCCACCCCCACACCGCTCAGAACAGAAGTTTCTGACAAGGAGATACCGGAGGTGAGCATTTTGGATGACTCTGATTCAGTTATATGTGTTGACAGGCCTTTTTCAAGTTACAAATTGGGCCCTCTCAAACAACCAAAAGTCCAAACCACACTCTCTTTCACTCCATCAGTACAACGTCATGCTGGTTGCACACCGCACAGAAATCCCAGAGTGGTTAATAAGATGTCTGATTGGTCTCTGACAGCGAACAAACCGGTGTTGATTATTGGCGACTCAAACCTGAGCAGAATTCCACCACAAACAGAGTCAAACATCCAGATTGAGAGTTACCCCGGTGCGACATTCAGACACGCCGAGGCCCTTCTGGCCAATACTGCAGTTTCCCAGAGTGTTGATAAAGTGATTCTGTCTTTCGGCATAAATAGCAAGTTTCAGAATCCAGACACCACAATTTCTGAGATGAAAAAAGCTATCAAAATGGCTGAAATGGCCTTCCCAGATGCCAGGATTCTGGTCCCAATAATCAACTACTGCCGTGAGTTAACTGCCACAGAGCGGAATAACTTGACAGACCTCAATTCTGAGATTGTAGTTTACCCAGATTCCATACCTCTGCTCTCGAGAAATCTCTTTGAAACAGAGCCTGATATGGTCCACTGGACCCCGCGTGCTGCCCAGCACATGTTTGACCACTGGGTCGCACATTTAAACGCGCTCACCCCGTAAGTATGACCCCAAAGGTCACGGGGTTAAAAACCGTACTCAACTTATCACAATCATATGTTTTAACTGCAGCACAAACGAGTCTGCTGAATAGAGGTCTGACATTTATTCCGTCCTGTTTAAAATTGACCAATAAAGAGATCAGAGACACTTTGAGATCAGACATTCAAAATTACCACAGAAGTTTGAGACTTGCAGTCTCAAGTAAGGATAAACCTGAAACCGTACAACTACCCTTTATGCCCAAGTCCAACTGGTCCCCAGCGTTAGCCCAGTTACCGCCCGAGGTTTCAGATCTTATCAAGTTGGACTTGGACATTTTTCAGGAACAGTATAGAGTAGGCTTTACTAAACCCAATCTATCTAAATTTGAACTGACAGCACTTGAACAGCTTAGCAATAATAGGAACATTGTTTTGAAGTCTGCTGACAAGGGTAGTGCTGTGGTAATTATGGATAGACAGGATTACCTCTACGAGGGTCACAAACAATTGTCTGACAGTAATTACTACACTAAACTGGACCGTCCTATTTTTAAAGAAACTGCTGTTTTAGTTGAGAAAATTGTCACTTCTCTACATAACAAGAAATTCATCAATACTAAACAGAAACAATTTCTCCTAAGTGACAAAGAACCCAGAGCCAGACGTTTTTATCTCCTGCCAAAAATACACAAACCGAGACAAAAGTGGTCCGTCCCTCATAAGATTCCTCCCGGCAGACCGATAGTTTCTGACTGCAACAGTCCGACTTACAAAATAGCCCAGTTTATCGATTTTTATCTTAATCCTCTTTCTACACTTCATGAGAGCTACGTGAAGGACACTTATGACTTTGTAGAAAAGATCAAAAACTTGAATATTTTAATTTTCAGTGATATTAAGACATATTCAAGTGCCATTTTCACTTTTTTTTAATAATGAATATTTAGGGTACGGAACAAGCTTAACTCTTGTGTTGTCTTCCCCGTCGACCATGCAGGTGAAACACATCAGGGCGGGGCAGGACAATCAACAAAGGCGGGAAAACACAGAAAGTAAAACTAGACATGACAAGACATAAAACAGACTATCAAAATAAAACAGGAAGCAGAACATAAACAGGGAAATGCACAACAGAAAAATACACAACAAAATATACACAGACCACAATACACAAAACAGGATACATCAACACAACAGGGAACAGAAATATACAGAATAAATACACAAACACAGGAAACATACAGAAATCAATAATACAGGTAACAGAAATGAACAAACAGGTAACAGAAATGGAACAAAATACAAAGCAAAACACCAAAACCATGACAGTACCCCCTCTTCAAGGGACGGATCCCAGACGTCTCACCCAGAACAAAAAACAACCCAGGGAGGGCGGAAAAAAAATCCCAAAAATACAAAAAACAAAAACAAGTCCAGAAAGGGCCCAAGAAGGGCAAAGGGGGTCCGGGGGAGGCAGAGAGTCACTGGGGCACAGGGAACAGAGAGCACTGGGGCACAGGGAACAGAGAGCACTGGGGCACAGGGAACAGAGAGCACTGGGGCACAGGGAACAGAAAGCCCTGGGGCACAGGGAACAGAGAGCACTGGGGCACGGAGAACAGAGAGCACTGGGGCACGGGGAACAGAGAGCATAGAAGGCACTCTGGGAGCATAGAGGGCAAAGAGGCCTGGGGGAAACAGAGGGCCAGAGAGGCCTGGGGGAAACAGAGGGCCGGAGAGGCCTGGGGGAAACAGAGGACCAGAGGGGCCACTTGGGGAAGCAGAGAGGCCTCGGCAACAGGGGACAGAGGGCAGCCGCGAAGGCAGCAGCCGCGAAGGCAGCTGCTGTGAAGGCAGAATCCTTCAAGCGGCCGGCGGCGAAGGTAGAATCCTTCAGGGGGGCGGCAGTGAAGGCAGAATCCTTCGGGCGGCCGGCGGCGAAGGCGAAACCCCTCAGGTGGCCATACTGGACGTCGAGGGCACTCGGGCGGTTGGGCAGGACGTCGAGGGCTCTTGGGCGGCTGTACTGGACGTCGAGGGCACTCGGGGGGCCGGGCAGGACGTCAAGGGTTCTTGGGCGGCCGTCGCCGCAGGCGGAGCCCCTCAGGAGGCTGTGCAGGCGAAGGGGCAGCTGGGCCGGAGCCAGGCGACGAGTTGGTGGGGCCGGGGCCTGGCGACGGGTCAGCTGGGCTGAGACCAGGCAACAGGTCAGCTGGGCTGGGACCAGGCGACTGGTCAGCTGGGCTGGGACCAGGCGACAGGTCAGCTGGGCTGGAGTTAGGCGGCGGGTCAGCAGGAACAGGGGCACTGACAGGACATGAGGAGCAGGAGTGGGTCTGACCGCCGACAGGACACGAGGGGCAGGAGTCGGCCTGGCCACCGACAGGACACGAAGGGCAGGAGTCGGCCTGGCCGCCGACAGGACATGAGGGGCAGGACAAAGGCAAAGTCCTTGGGGCGTTCTCAAGGGCGTTCTCAAGGGCGTTCTCAAGGGCGGTCTCAGGGGCGGTCTCAGGGGTGCCGGGGACCGGCAAAGTCTCAGGGGCGATCTCAAGGGCCCAGGGCCATTTTCCGCCAGACGCCAGACGTGCCTCGGACAAACTGGCAGCCGTAAGAGACGTGTGGGACACCTGGGTGCGGCGGCTGCCTCGCCTCTACAACCCGGGCCCCGACGTGACCGTGGACGAGCAGCTGGTTCCCTTTCGAGGTATGTGTGTGTGTGTGCATGTGTTTAAACGTTTTCATCTTCACTCTTTTCCCATTCTCATTCTTCTCTGTCGACACGACCAAGGTCGATGCTCCTTCCGCCAGTACATGCCCAGCAAGCCTGCCAGGTACGGACTCAAGGCGTGGGTGGCCTGCGAGAGGAATCAGGGTGCCCGCGTGGTGCTGGACCTGACCGAGGGGCTGACGGGCCCCCCGCAACGTGACGTGCGACAACTTTTTCACCTCCTACGATCTGGCCCAGCAGCTCCTCGACGAGAGGCGCCTCACCGTGGTGGGCACGATGCACAAAAACCAGCCCGAGCTGCCGGCTGCGTTGCTCGACACCAAGGTCCACGCGGTCTTCTCGTCCAGGTTCGCCTTCACGTCCACCGCCGCCCTGGTGTCCTACGTGCCCAAGAGGCACAGGAACGTGCTGCTGCTGAGCATGCTGCACACGGGGGACGCGTGAGTCGGCGCCGGCAGGCACACCAAATCCAACATCATCCTGCACTACAACAGCACCAGGGGCGGCGTGGACAACCTGGACAAGCTCGTCGGCACATACAGCTGCAGCAGGAAGACGGCGCGCTGGCCCCTCGCTGTGTTCCACAACATCCTCGACGTGTCAGCCTACAACGCCTTTGTGCTCTAGCGAGAGCTCAGGCCCGAGTGGCTGCGCAGCAAGCTCAACAGGCGCAGGGCGTTCCTCGAGCAGCTGGGCAGGGCGCTCGTGACTCCACTCATCGAGAGACGCTTGTGTCTCCCTCGCACGCAAGCGTCCGCCGCGCTCGTCAAAGCCGCAGGAGGAGGATCCGGAACCGAGCGCGCTGAGAGTGCCCAGCAAGCGAAAGAGGTGTCAGCTCTGTCCACAGAAAAAGGACTGCAAAACACACACCGTGTGCGGTGGCTGCAAGAGATACATCTGCGGGAGCTGCACGCGGGCCTACTGGGTGGAATGTGTGAGACAGTAGCCTCTTGGCGTGGACGAGGGCATGCGCCCACGCACCGGCTTGAGCTTCGACTCGACTCTGCAAGCAAGCAAGCAAACAAACAAAAGTGTATCGGGAGTTACACCCGTTCTTCGTTCCGAGAACTCGTCGTCGCTTGTGCCGGTCGTCGTCATCGTCATCGTCGTGACTATGTCCACCTGGAATTGCCTCCGGTCTGACACTGAACAACAACCACAACCACAATCACAAGAACTTTGCTATTGAAATGTGACACAGTAAAGTGAAATGACCATGCTGCGGGTGTAGATGAAACTTGAATCTATTCTGAATAAAAGCCTTTGGGATACGTCTGCTGTGTGAGATTATGATGTGATGCACTCCACCTTTGCACGCATGCACGCATGCACTTACCCCACACCCCCGGGGGTCTCGTGGGCCCGTAGGACGAGGCCACGAGGGTAGGAGAAGATACATAGAATCAACTGAAACAAGGGTCTCCGGGGACCCGTGGGACAAGGCCGCAAGGGTAGTAGCAAGACAACAACAACAAAAAAAAATCGAATAAGCAAGGGTCCCGGAGACCCGAAGGGCCAGGCCATGGTAGTTGACGTGGAAATGAATTCAAATAGTAAGCGAGGGTCCCTGGGACCCGGAGGACGAGGCGAGCGCATGAAATGGAATAAAATAAGCATGGGTCCCCGGGTCCCTAAGGACGAGGCAGCGAGGCTAGTAGAAAATACATAGAATCAAAACAAGCAAGGGTCCCCGGGACCCAGAGGACGAGGCGAGCGCGTGAAATAGAATAAAATAAGCGAAGGTCCCTGGGACCCTAAGGACGAGGCCGCGAGGCTAGTAGAAAATACATAGAATCAAAACAAGCGAGGGTCCCTGGGACCCGGAGGAGAATAAATGGTTATTCGGCCAAATTGCTGCTGATGCTTGGGCTTGGGTCTTTTGAACCCTTAAAGTTTGTGAGGTGTTGGATTCCCTGCCAGACGCGCCCTTGTTAAAGTGCCCCTCGATCTTCCTCCTGTAGGCCACTTTTGCTTCCTTGATGCAATCTGGCAGTGCTGTATAGTTCCATGTCCCCGGACCTGAAGGCTTTATCACGTTTTTTCAGGAGCAGCTTGATTTCCCTGTTCGTCCATGGTTTGTTGTTTTGATAGCATTTGACATGTCTCTCAACAGTGACATTCTCAATACAGGTCTTAATGTAGTGCAGAACAGTGCAAGCATAGCCCTTAAGACTCTGCTGTGAGAATAGTGCCCAGTCAGTGCGGGCAAAACAGTCTTGCAGTTGTGGAATCGCAGTAGCAGGCCACAGTTTTGTTAGTTTCACAGATTTCTTAATCACAGGTCTGTACGCTGGTGTGAGAAAGAGGGTCAGATGGTCAGACTGCCCTAGATGGGGGTGAGCGAAGACCTTGTATGCCACTCTGACATTACTGTAAACATGGTCCAGAGTTTTATCACCTCTGGTTGGACATGTTACATGCTGGTCACATTTGGGAAGGACAGTACGCAGGTTAGCATGATTAAAGTCCCCTGCCGCAATAAAGAGCCCATCCAGGTGGGTGGACTTAATATTACCAAAAGAGAAATTAAGACTTAACATTACAGAAAACCTCAAGGAGGTGCTGTGGCTTAGTTGGTTAAAGTGCCTGTCTAGTAAACAGGAGATCCTGGGTTCAAATCCCAGCAGCACCTTGTTGTTGCAGAGATTACCTCTGTTTGCATTCCGGCAGCATGTGTACCCGATCCCCGTGCTACCCTGGTAGCAAATGAAAAAGGCGGACTGTTTTCCCTGGCATATTAAATTTACACAGAAACACTACATTGTCACAGACTTAAGATGGTACATAAAAACACATGAAATGCAGAACAATGCAAGGTTAAGCTACAATATACACCTACTTTATTCATCAGCCATTTCTGTTCATTTTGCCTAATTATGCTGTTTTGATAAAAACTAGTAAATTGATTATTGCCTCTCCTCCACTCTGTAAGAAAGAAGCTCATATCAGGCAGTCAGTCCCTTAAATGCCTTGGCTATTAAAGTTCAAGTTTATTTCACCTCTGACCTCAGTCAGCATCACATGAACCTTAAACTACACCCAACAGTGATGTCACAGGGTCCTGGTGTACAGCTGGGCCGCGTTCAACCCAGACAAAACGAGCAAACCGTGTGTTTAAACTGTAAGAGGTGGTGTAGCTTAGAGGTTAAAGTGCCTGTCTTGTAACTGGGTGTACCTGGGTTCAAATCCCAGCAGTGCCTGATTATCAGTTGATTACCTGCCACCTGTCACCAGCCTTTACATACAGTGACCTTGGTTGTTTCATTGACAACAAACTTAATTCCTGATTTCCCAGAGCCTAAAAGATATATGTAACATTAGGATATTAATATGTAATAATGACAGCTAGTGTTTCAGAAATTCAAGTGTCATCTCCCCAGACTCAAAGTTTACGGAGGTTGCCAGGCTGAGACCGTAATTAATGTCTCACATAGCCAGACGTTATTTGACAGCACAGGAGCACGGAGTAGCTAACATTAGATACTGGCTATATTGACAGTTATAGAAGCCTGTGCTCATCGGGAGCTATGTACCCAACTGACAGACACACTATTACGGCTTAGAATTACAGTTGGAACCGCTAAAAACACAACAACCTCGCCGTCCTCCCCACCCGACGGACAGACACACTTCCTCGGCTTAGAATCCACTAGTGGTGGACTCGGCAGTAACCACTAAAAATAACACTACCTTGCTGTCCTCTCCACCCAATTGAACACACTTTATTAGCTTAAAATTATGGCAACAATCGCTAAACATACTGCAAACTCGCGGTCCTCTCTTCCTGATTTACAGACCCCCTCTGTTGGCTTAAAATAACTCACCGTTGTCGGCTACGGCTGCTGAACAGGCTACACATTGTAAACAGCCGTGGCCCGCTTGCCTGGTCCTCCATTAGCGTTCGCAGTTAGCATGGTTAGCATGGTGGCATTAGCCAGGACCAGTCAGGATCACTTTACTGGCCGTGTCTCAATTGTTTTTGCGAGTAACTAACTCGGGTACTCTAGCTATATAATTCAATGTGAGTATACGAATGTTGAAATGACATGAAATACCCGTCCCTTGTAACGTTAGCCGTGATAAATTAGCCTGAAGCTAATGCTTACCTGTTCAGGAGGAAATTAGCCAACTCAGTGTCCTTTTGGGCTCTAAGCTGTCTTCATCTTTCAAATACATCTCCAATATTTACCTGGGGTTTGTTACGCCTCTGGTCAAGCAACTGTAAGAAACATGCCGTTTTTTTTAGGTCGGGTAAAATCTATCTCTGTTTATCCTGTTCGTTTGTTTGCTGCTGTCATGGCTGTACTAATGTTACAGCCTTGACGCTTACTATTTTACAGGTATATCTGGCAACCCGGCCTGGCTGTCAAACTGGGCAGTTGATAACAACACACAGGCCAAAACACAAAAAGATGTTCCATCACAGAATATATATAGTACTGTGCAAAAGTTTTAGGCAGGTATAAAAAAATGCTGTAAACTAAAAATGCTTTAAAAAAATAGAAGTGTTAATAGTTTATTTTCATCAATTAACAAAATGCAGTGAATGAACAGAAGAGAAATCTAAATCAAATCAATATTTGTCGTGACCACCCTTTGCCTTCAAGACAGCATCAATTTTTCTAGGTACACTTGCACAAAGTTTTTGAAGGAAGTCGGATGGTAGGTTGTTCCAAACATCTTGGAGAACTAACCACAGATCTTCTGGGGATGTAGGCTTCCTCAAATCCTTATGTTTCTTCATGTTCTCCCAGACAGACTCGATGATGCTGAGATCAGGGCTCTGTGGGGGCCATGCCGTCACTTCCAGGACTTCTTGTTCTTCTTTACACTGAAGATAGTTCTTAATGACCTTGGCTGTATGTTTGGGGTCTTTGTCCTGCTGCAGAATAAATTTGGGGCCAATCATATGCCTCCCTAATGGTATTGCATGATGGATAAGTATCTTCCTGTATTTCTCAGCATTGAGGACACCATTAATCCTGACCAAATCTCCAACTTCATTTGCAGAAATGCAGCGCCAAACTTGCAATGAACCTCCACTGCTCACTGTTGCCTGCAGACACTCATTATTGTACCACTCTCCAGCCCTTCGGCGAACAAACTGCCTTCTTCTACAGCCAAATATTTCAAATTATGACTCATCAGTCCAGAGCACCTGCTGCCATTTTTCTGCACCCCAGTTCCTATGTTTTCGTGCATAGTTGAGTCGCTTGGCGAGGTATGGCTTTTGGCTGCAACTCTTCCATGAAGACCACTTCTGGCCAGACTTCTCCAGTCCATCTGGGTCCCACTGGTTTCTGCCAGTTTTGAGCTGATGGCACTGCTGGACATCTTCCAATTTCTAAGGGAAATAAGCTTGATGTGTTTTTCATCTGCTGCACTAAGTTTCCTAGGCCTGCGTCTACGATCCTCAACGTTGCCCGTTTCTTTGTGCTTTTTCAAAAGAGCTTGAACACCTCATCTTGAAACACCAGTCTGCTTTGAAATATTTCAGAAGTTTGGGGTCACTTAGACATTTCCATTCCACTCCATTATAGACAGAATACCAGCTGAGATCAGTTGCATTGTTTTTTTAACCAGGGCAGCAGTTTTCAGATTACATTATGTGCTTACATAATTGCAAAAGGGTTCTCGACTGTTGTAGAAAGAAGTGGCTGATCTGTAATGCAATATCTACATTGCCCATTATCAGCAACCATTCATCCAATGTTCCAAAGGCACATTCTGTTTACTAATCTATCATTTTAAAAGGCTAACTGAGAAAACATTGGAGAACCCTTTTGCAATTATATAAGCACATAATGTAATCTGAAAACTGCTGCCCTGGTTAAAAAAAAGTTCACTGCAGAAAGCTGCTACCAGCCAGGCTAAAGCTAATATAGTTAGCCTTAAGAAACAAGGCGTCTGTCCCAACTAACGTTACGGTTCGGAGCCGCAGTGCTGGAAATGTAGTCAACCAGTGTATTTATCTACCTAATGTCCCTCTCCAAAATCTCTTCAGAAGAGTAGTCACAGCCTTACTTGCTTTCGTGTTTGTAAAGCATTAAAGTTCAACAAAGAATGGTTCACATTAGAAGAGTTCCTTTTTCATTTTTATTTTCTATGTAGATGCACTCCCCTACAAAATCACCCCAGTACTCGAGAATGATTTATTATTTCCAAATAGAGCTATTTATGTCATCTTGTCTTTTTTCATATCGCAATATATATCGCAATGTCAGTTTTTTCCAACAGCGTGCAGGCCTATTTGGAGCCCTTTTATTTGGTTACATTTTTTTTTACTGGTGAAAGTTACTGGAGTTCATATACCGTATCATATGAAATATAATAATCAATGAAATACAATAACTGTTGTTTAGTTATCATTGGCTGTCTTCTATCCTATATTCAAGAGATAATGGAGAAAAAAACCTCAAGTTGCTCGTCACTTCATCTGTGCACAAGAGAATGGACAGTCTGTTAAATATATAGGGGATTTCATTTTCATTTCCATTAATATGAATTATTTCTACATTCTAACATTAAATATAATACACGGTAGGTAAGGTATAGACATTTCTCTGTTCTTAGCTGAGGTTGAAACATTAATGCCGCAGTATCATTGTACTTTACATTAGCATGAGGGGTGTATGATATATCGACTCAATATTGTTATCGCGATATCACAGTGCGCCATATTATATCAAAAGTGTCACAATAAGTATGCAATATTTTGTGGAGCAATGCGTCCCGTCCAGTTGGCTGTGTGGCTTTGTTGTGTTTGATTTAAAACTTGCTTGAAACGCTGTAATGATCATGTTTCATTGGCCAGTTACCGTGCCACTTGCTCGTGTTAGTGCACGTCAGTTCACGGGTCCATTACATGACAAACCGTCGGAACGAATCAGAAGGGAAAGAAAAGAAAGGACCTAAAGAGAGCGAAGGGAGTGAGTGGAGCAAAAGAAAGAACACAAAAGTAAGAAAATTAGTGTTGCTCAGGGAGAAGACAAAATAACAGAGATTGAAGAGGAAACTTTAGTGGTCAAAAGTAATCCCATCCCGCATCTATTTGTCACCGGTAGCTATCCCGCAACTTTATAAAGAGTGTTTATATGAGGCAGAGTTTGGAGTCGGAAATATATTATTTCTATTTAAGTTATATATTTTTCATCCACGACGACCTGTGGTCCAGCTGCACTACGGAGCCGTACATAAGTCTCAGTGTGCACTATATTTTTGTGAATCTATTTTGATGCGTTTTCCCATAACTTCTGTAATTTTACATATGTTTAAAAATATCAAAATGAATATCAATATCGCAATATTTATAATCAATATCGCAATATCACATTTTGTCAATATCGTGCAACCCTAAGTACCATTGCACTTTACATTAGCCTAGCTGCTAGCAGAGTTTCCTTCTGCTTATTGCTTTATCCCAATAAAACAACGTGGTTGAATTTGAGCCTGCATGCACGTTTTTGTAGTCATAAATAGAGCAGCTTATATTGGTAGGCTGAGCTAGCAGACTGCTGAGTCGCCCTTTTTGCTCTTCTCAGCTGCTAATTTGCCACAATGTTCTAAAGACTAGAAGGTGTGTATATGAGCAAATATCAGCCTATTTAAAGCAATGTTAGTACATAATTATTTTTATATTATTTATGACAGCCACCTGTAACACGTGTGTTTTCGGTTCATGTTGTAGTACCTATATTTCCCAGCAATGTTTACTGGGCTATTTTAAAAGTGATTTCGAAATGATTGTAAAATGTTCGACAGCGTTTGAATGCAGCACTGGGGAAGCTTACTTTGCAGTTAACTAACGTTAGCTAGTAATTGGTCTCGCTTTGCCAGACCCTCCTCCAAAGCACCCTGAAGGAGGGTCTGGCTACTCCAGCATAGCATTTGGGGATGGGAGGAGGCATTTCTTTAAACCAATCAGAATTGTCATGGGTGGTGCTAAGTTCTGCACAGAGCCGCTGCAGAATAGTCGTGCGAGAGAAAACTGATTGGACAGATAGTCTAGCTAGCTGTCTGAATTTACCATGCAGAGATAGGACTGGGCATCGTTCAAAATGTTTTGATCCGGTGCCAATTTCGATACCTCCGTTTCGATGCCGGTTCCTTAACGATACATTTTTGATACCATATGTTTTTAAATCCATTTCAACATCAACAAAAATACATTAAACACATAACTTTTATTTTCCACCTTAATTGTGAATCAAAACAGTTATCAAAATAAAAACATTCTGATAACACTGCTCACACAGAGTGAGAACGTTAATAAAACTGGTTGTGCTTTTCGATAGGGGTGCGCCAGTCAGATACTTACAAATTAACAAAAAAAGAGAAACCTTTTTGCCACAACATGAACATATTATAAATAATAAATAAATAAACAAATGACATTGTGTACAGGTTAATATTGAACTAACTAAAATGCAAAGGAATGTAAAGAACAAAGACTTTTTAGTGCAAACCGCATATTGACACAAACCTTTAACAATAAACTTGGTGACTGCCCTGTTGTCAACATTGAACTAATGAAGAACTAACTTAAGTGCAAAGGAATGCAATTGAATTGCATTGTTGCTGAAAGGTGCCGTAAAAGTTGCCTTTCCTTACAACGTCAGCCTGTCAGTCAATCATCAGGGCACAGAAACCACTGTTGTGCCTGCTTGTCTCAGAGGAAGTGTAAAACAACAGCACGCGACCGCTTTCGGCTCGCCATTAATATCATATCGCAGCAAATGCTGTCTGCGTGAAGTTTTGAAAAACTGTAACCACACTTGAAACCACTTTATCGGCATTGCCGTGACTCACTGACTTCAACAAAACTGCACAGCCGACGTAGTTTGCTCCTCCATCCGCACGTGCGCGTGTCGGTCGGAGCTCCGCTCTGTGTCAATATGCAGAGAGGACAGATAAGCTTGCGCTCACGCGCTCAGACGCTTTTGGAACCGAAATTTGGCACCGAAAGATAAATAATTTTTCGATACTCATAGGATTTGCTGTGCCATAAAAGTATCGACGTTCGGTGCTCAACAATAGTGCTCATTAATCCAACGAATTTAAAATTCCAACACAATGAAAGCGGAAGGGAAACGGAAAATACATGCATCCGGCGGAATTTCCTGTGGCATCGGAGCAATCCCGGAAGTGTAATGTCAAGGATATAGACTATGGAAGTTTTTTGGTCTCTTTATTCAAATGGCAATGTATTTTGCAATTGTCAATTCAATTTGCTGTGCAAATACATCTAATGATGCTACTGGACACATCTTCAGTGATGTTCCTGGAATCATTGGGTGTTTCGGGTCTTTCAACATCATACACCCTCACCCAGGCGACCCAGCTGAGGCTGATCAGACCCCAGCTTGTGTCCAGTTGGCAAATCTAGCTACTTTGCCCCCATGGATCTCCTCTCTTGAGCCATAGCCATCTTGAGGCTTTCTCTGCCGCTTCAGTGATATTGTGGATGGCTCTTCTCCTCCTCAGCCCATCGATGCCTAACAGACTGAAGGCTCTGAACAGGGATCGGGCTGCAAAGCCCCTGCTTCCGACCTCTATTGGGAGACACCTTGATCTCCATCCGGCTTGTTGACACTCGCTGACCAGTCCCTTGTACTTGGCGAGCTTTCTTTCAAAGGCCTCTTCCAGGCGGTCTTCCCAAGGGACTGTTATCTCCAACAGAACCACTTATTTGGTGGACTCAGACAAGATAACAATATCTGGCTTTAAGGTGGTGGTCACAATATGGTGGGGGAACTTGAGTTGCTGCTCCAAATCCACCAACAGCTGCCAGTCCCTCGCAGTGGCCAGGATGCCTGCAGATGTTTTTGCAGCTGGTCTTGGCTGCTCTCCAGCTCTGAAGGCTCAATTCAGTTACAATTATTTTGCATAAAAATTTGAATGAAAGCGCAATCAATTGCATTTTATATTACCATGTTTTTTTGGTCTCTTTATTCAATTGGCAATTCAATGTGCCAGCGAAACAGCGGCCCCCAGTCTTTATTCAGTTGGCAATGTCAGACGTCTCATCAAGGCAGGGCTTAAGTTAGGACATCACTTCCTTGTTTACTGACTGACAGTCGTCAACGCCAGTCAAGGCCACTTCTGTTCTCCTTGTTCGGTAAGTTTAATGTTATACCTTCGATAACGTCCATACTGTCTGTTCAGCCTAGAATTGTGTGTTTATTTACATGAGGCATTACAAGCGTTACCCTGGGTTAGTAGCTTGCTAACAATCAAGGGTAGCCGTGTTTACTGCTAGTTGCTCACTAATGTACAACGCTAGTGACAACAGCGAAGGCAGAACAATGTCTGAGGTAAACACACAAGCATTCCATTCCCTTATCAACCTAATTTCAGTCAGGGAAGCGTCAATGGGAAGCCTTTAGCCAACTGTAATGTTATATACTCTCGTTCTATAGCCTGTCAAAGATCAAGTGATACACTTTCGCAATGTTCATATTTATTTATTGCTCACCATGTGTAGACAAGTTCCGTCAAGTAAGCCCACAACCAAGAAAATTGGTTGTCTTAAATGTAAACGACACATTATTTTTGCTAGAATCAAGACCTAACACAGAACATTTTTTGTGCAAATACATTTTCTTGAATCACTACTAGGAAATGCTCTTTTTTCAGTTTGATTAATCATGAGGTCATAATAAAGCTTAATAAGAGAACTGTGTCATAAAGCGGATGACATCAATGATACACAGCCGTGACTCCAGTGTCAGTGTAGTTAACATGTCTGTATTATTGTAGTGTGTTCGGAGTGATTTGCGCAACACCTGAAAAGCACCGTTGTTACTCTCCTCACCATGGGGCTTCTCAGCAAATCACTCCGCCCAAGTAGCAGAAGTAGCAGTGCTTCACCTTCTGAGAATATAGTTCCCAGTTTGTATATGGTTAGAAGATGGCTATGTCTCACGTGACCTTGTTATTTTTACACGCTGTGACTATACAAATCATAACATGTAAATAGGAAAATGCTGGCGTTATTTTGTCACTTATTGGGAGCTTTTGGCTAGTTGGAGCCGGTTACCTCCAGGATCTGTGCTAAAGTAGGCTAGCTGTAGGTGTGCCAGACAGAGTTACGATGCGCACAGAGAAGAGAAGGGTATATATGGACTTATCTAACTCTGGGGGATACAGTGAATAAGCTAAAGTCACAATAAGTGGGCGTGTTCCTTTAAGTCCATCACCATAATTTATATGATGACTGGCAAATTTATGTTGTTTTTTAAATAACACTTGAAGCCCTAATAGGGTTCAGCTTTACCTATGTTCTTCCTGATGTCTTCTCCCTTTTTAACCTAGCCTCCAGTTTCCTGGTAAGTGAAAAGCAGACTGACAAGAATGATCAGCGGTAACCTAATTGTCCACCATACGGTGACGTTGGGTTGCTTTTCTCCAAAAGATGAAACATTCACAGCTTTTTGTCGCAGGCATTCACAATAAATGGAAAGACCTGCGTTTTCGCCCGATTGTCTGACAAGTGACGCAACGCAGTATTTGTAAATAAATGCTTATCCATTACTGAGACTGATGACAGTGCTGATTGGAAGGAGACCAGAGAACCTCAGTCAGGTTTAAACTCTCTGAATAATGATAGATTTCCTGTTAGTGATTCAAGATGTACTACTGATGAAAAAGCATTTAGCTGCTCTGAGTGTAGGAAAAGATTTTACACCAGTATAAATCTAAAGAAACACGTGAGATCTCATTCACGAGAGAAACCATTTGGCTGCTCAGTCTGTAAGAAAGCTTTTAAAGGGAGTGGAAAATTAGAGGCACACATGAGAATGTAAGAATGTAGTTTAATCTCAGTAATGATGTTATATTAGACGATATCACTGTCCATTGCCATGTTTAACATTGTCAACTGCCAATTTAGGGGACATTGCCCAACCCTAGGATTGGGCATTGAGAACTGATAACCTACTTGGAATCGTTTCAAAAATTACAATTCCAGTGGAATCGTTTCTTTATTGGAATCGTTTGGAGTCGTTTGGAGGATTTGGTTTCAAATCTGATCATGGGTTCCAATTTTGGTTTCCGTAGCGGCCAGGCGCTTGTTGTGTTGCCGCCATGGAGCACAGTAAGTGGTGCTCTAGTGTGGCGTTATTTTAAGTTGAAAAAGCCTGGTAAAACTGCAACCCACCATTGAATCAAAATAAAACTTTCCTCTTATTTGTGAAATAAGCATGTGACCCGTTTCAACTCCACCCCTCAAGGAATCGGAATCGAGAATCGATAAGAACCGGAATCAAAGTGAAGAATCGCAATTGGAATCAGAATTGTTAAAATCCAAACGATGCCCAACCCTACCCAACCCTAGTAGGAGGACCTAATAAGCTGCATGCTTCCGCCTGCTTCTTCTCAAACTTAACCTTTTTATTTTTTTATTTGGTAAATACTGACTGTGTTTTAATTAGGGCCCGAGCGCCGACAGCGGCGAAGGCCCTATTGAAACTGAAGGAATTATTATTTTCCCAGCAAATGAATTGGCTTTTTGAGGGGCTTAACATATTCAAAAACTCACCAAATTTGGCGGTCGCATCAAGTCTGGTGAAAATTTACGTATTTTAAGGGTTTCGGGAATAGGTGCGCAAAAATGGCTCGCTAGCGCCCCCTACAATGTTAAAAAAATTGAGCCCCTGCAGTGCGTTTAACGTAGACTCACGAAACTTGGTACACATATGTATCATGTCAAGATGTACAAAAAACGTCATTGAAGCCATACCCTAAGCCCAACAGGAAGTCCGCCATTTTGATTTCAAAGTTCGAAATTAGTGCGATTTTGGCCATTTCCACATGTCGTACTTTAACGAACTCCTCCTAGAGATTTCATCCGATCAACTTCAAATTCGGTCTGTGCCATCTTAAGACATTAAAGATGAAAAGTTGTTAAAAGAAAAACTTTTCGTCATAGGGCATGGCCGTGGCGGGGCGGCCATTTTGTGCGTTTCGCCGCCGAAACAGGAAGTGGGTGTAACCCGAGTGTACATTGTCCGATTGGCTCGAAACTTTTCAGGATTCATAAGAGTCCAACCCTGAGGACAAATAAAGGCCAATATTTACTTAAAGTCATAGCGCCCCCTAGTGGCAACAGGAAGTAGGCCTAAAAGTCAAGGTGCTATACTTTAACGAACTCCTCCTAGAGATTTCATCCGATGTACTTCAATCTTGGTCTCTATCATCCCAACACCTTAAAGATGAAAAGTTATTAAAAGAAAAACTTTTCGTCTGACGGTGTGGGCGTGGCGTGGCGGCCATTTTGAGTGTTGCGCGATGAACAAATAAATTGTTGTAACTTGAGTGTACGTTGTCGTATCTGCCCGAAAATTCTCACGATTGACAAGGGTCCAGGTCTGAGGACACCTACAGGCCATATTTGACTTTTGGTCATAGCGCCCCCCGCTGGCAACAGGAAATGCGCCTTATATGACAAACATCATCCGATTTACATGAAACTTAGAATGTGTGGTCTACATGTGATAATGAGCCGGCCCCTATAATATAACCACGCCCACTTACTCAGGCCACGCCCCCTTTCATAACATTTGTACCGTATAAGGTAGGGTCTTGTGTGAGGTGTCATTGAACTCAGCAGAGAGTTGCTTCTTCATTGGTGATGGTTTGGCCCGCCCCCTATGCTTAAGCCATGCCCCCTTTCATGAATGCTGATCCATCTAAGGTAGAGTCTTGTGTGAGGTGTCATTGAACTCAGCAGAGAGTTCCTTCTTCATTGGTGATCGTTTGGCCCGCCCCCTATGCTTAAGCCACGCCCCCTTTCATAACATTTGAACCGTTTAAGGTAGGGTCTTGTGTGAGGTGTCATTGAACTCAGCAGAGAGTTGCTTCTTCATTGGTGATGTTTGGCCCGCCCCCTATGCTTAAGCCACACCCCATTTCATAACATTTGAACGATTTAAGGTTGACCATTGTGTGAGGTATCAATGAAATCAGCAGAGAGTTCCTTCTTCATTGGTGATGGTTTGGCCCGCCCCCTATGCTTAAGCCACGCCCCCTTTCATAACATTTGAACCGTTTAAGGTAGGGTCTTGTGTGAGGTGTCATTGAACTCAGCAGAGAGTTGCTTCTTCATTGGTGATGTTTGGCCCGCCCCCTATGCTTAAGCCACACCCCCTTTCATAACATTTGAACCGATTAAGGTAGACCCTTGTGTGAGGTATCATTGAACTCAGCAGAGACTTCCTTTTTAATTGGTGATGGGTTGACCCGGCCCCTATAATTTAGCCACGCCCCTTTTTATAACTGATGACCCATTTAAGGAAGAGTCTTGTGTGAGGTGTCATTGAACGCAGCAGGGAGTTCCCTTTTCATTGGTGACGATTTGCGGTGTCTGAGTGCCGCGCAAATGCACGGTCGCAAGGAGCGGCGACCGCCGGTGACCCCGACGCGCACAGGGGAGCGAGGGCCCGTCCATCGTTGCTTGTAGCTTTAATTGTTATAATTATTATCATTATCCTGCACTAAAATACAGCAGTTACATATTGCTTAAGTATTGTTATTATCTTAACATTTTGACTATTATATTTTATAATTATGCATGTGACAGCCATTGTTGCTATTATATTGCTGTATGAAAATACTGTAGCTGTTCATATTGTTGTTGGAGTTTGATGAATATATTATGGCAGTTGTTGAGATACTTAATAAAAAGCCTGATATAAATTGTTGTAACTTGAGTGTACGTTGTCGTATCTGCCCGAAAATTCTCACGATTGACAAGGGTCCAGGCCTGAGGACACCTACAGGCCATATTTGAGTTTTGGTCATAGCGCCCCCGCTGGCAACACGAAATGCGCCTTATATGACAAACATCATCCGATTTACATGAAACTTAGAATGTGTGGTCTACATGTGATAATGAGCCGGCCCCTATAATATAACCACGCCCACTTACTCAGGCCACGCCCCCTTTCATAACATTTGTACCGTTTAAGGTAGAGTCTTGTGTGAGGTGTCATTGAACTCAGCAGAGAGTTGCTTCTTCATTGGTGATGGTTTGGCCCACCCCCTATGCTTAAGCCACGTGCCCTTTCATAACATTTGAACCGTTTAAGGTAGACCCTTGTGTGAGGTATCATTGAACTCAGCAGAGACTTCCTTATTCATTGGTGATGGTTTGGCCCGCCCCTCTGTGTTTAGCCACGCCCCTTTCATAAATGGTGACACTAAGGTAGTGTCTTGTGTGAGGTGTCATTGAACTCAGCAGAGAGTTCCTTAATCATTGGTGATGGTTTGGCCCGCCCCCTATGCATAAGCCACGCCCCCTTTCATAACATTTGAACCGCTTAAGGTAGGCCCTTGTGTGAGGTGTCATTGAACTCAGCAAAGAGTTCATTTTTAATTGGTGATGGTTTGACCCGCCCCCTAAGCTTTAGCCACGCCCCCTTTTATAACTAATGACCCGTTTGGTGTAGACCCTTGTGTGAGGTATCATTGAACTCAGCAGAGACATCATTATTCATTGGTGATGGTTTGACCCACCCCCTAAGCTTTAGCCACGCCCCCTTTTATAACTAATGACCCATTTGATGTAGACCCTTGTTTGAGGTGTCATTGAACTCAGCAGAGACTTTCTTATTTATTGGTCATGGTTTGGCCTGCCCCCCTATGCTTAAGCCACGCCCCCTTTTCATCGTTGAACCCGGCAGGGAGTTCCCTTTTCATTGGTGACGATTTGTCTGAGTGCCGCGCAAATGCACGGTTGCAAGTATGGGCATCCGCCAGTAACCCCGACGCGCGCAGAGGCGCGAGGGCCCGTCCATCGCTGCTTGCAGCTTTAATTTCTTTTTGTATTCTTTAACAATCTTCTCTGCCAATGCCAAACAGCTTATTCTGCAATTGACTCGTTTGTTGTTTGGTGGATTGGATGATTGAAGTTTGAAGAAACAAGACATATTGGCAATTTAACAATTTATTCATTTCACAAACAGGAGCCTCAGTAGCGTGTGGAAGAACCATACACAGCCTGGCACCTCCTCCCACAGGGTGGGGTTTATCAGAGACTACCTCCAGAATGTGGGAGTGGAGAGGATGGAATGGCCTGCCAGCAGTCCTGACCTCAACCCCATTGAACACTTGTGGGATCAGCTTGGGCATGCTTTTTGTGCCAGAGTGACCAACACAACCACGTTGGCTGACTTGCGACAAATGCTGGTTGAAGAATGGGATGCCATCCCACAGCAGTGTGTGACCAGGATGGTGACCAGCATGAGGAGGAGGTGCCAGGCTGTTGTGGCTGTGTGTGGTTCTGCCACACGCTACTGAGGCTCCTGTTTGTGAAATGAATACATTGTTAAATTGCCAATATGTCTTGTTTCTTCAAACTTCAATCATCCAATCCACCAAACGAGTGAATGGCAGAATAATGCCAAACTAAGTTTGGCATTGGCAGAGAAGATTTGGCAAAGTTTTCATGGGTGCCACTCACATACTCAGCGCTGCTACTCATCCCACAAATGCATGTTCCTTACAAATGGGGCACCATTTGAAAGGGAACTGAACAGGCTTTCCAACGGTATAAGATTTATTGCCAAAAAGCATCGTTACTACAGAGAAATAATCTACCAAACACAAATGTCCTTAATTTTTGTGCTAAATTTAGTAGTTGTAGTAGTTCATAGCACTGCATAGCATAGCAGGGCGAAGTGATAGTGAAAAAAATAAATTTAAACGAATATCATTTGTCATTTGCACAAACAAACAGTTTTTCACTTTGCCTAAAAAGCAAGCAGTAGAAGTTAAAATTACTTTGGAAATGTATATTTTAGCTCACACGAGAGAGCGGGAAAGACACAGAGATTTTTAGACTATAGAACATTACACTATTTTCTGCTCAGTTTTAAGGCAAACAGTACATATGTTAATTTGTGAATGCAAATTATTAACTCTTTAAACTGTATGATTAAGTAGCAGCAGTCAGTATATTTTTAGGGTGCTTACGAATTCAGTCAGTCCGTGTCTGCCATGCTTTCTTTTGCTGTGCTTCATTTTTCACAAATAATGTGCTTCACGTTATCGTACTTCCATAAGAAGCTGCTGCTCACTCTGGTACAATGCATATTTTCCATTTTAGCAACAGTACATCTCCGACCGACGTGGAGAGAAAACATCCAGACTCCCTGCTCATTGTTGTTGGGGACTTTAACAGTGCAAACCTCAGCAAAATCTCAGTTTAAGTAAATGGTAGAATGTATCAATCAGTCAGTAAATTATACAGCTTACACAAGTTGAAAGAGAACTGATGGCTTAATATTACGGTAGTACTTATGGCGCTGTGGCTTAGTTGGTTAAAGTGCCTGTCTAGTAAACAGGAGATCCTGGGTTCAAATCCCAGCAGTGCCTTGTTGTTGCAGAGATTACCTGTTTGCATTTCATCCGCATGTATACCCAATCCCCATGCAACACATTATGGTACCCTGGTAGCAAATGAAAAAGGAAAAAAAGGATGACTGTTTAGAGCAATGCAAGTATAGGCTATAATATACACCTAGTTTATTCATCAACCATGTCTGTTCATTTGGCTTAGTTATGCTGTTTTGATAAACAATAGTAAATTGATTATTACCTCTCATCCATTCTGTGAAGAAGAGCCTGGAGGATGCTCAAGTCAGGCAGTTTTGATATGTCAGCCAGACGGCTACCAACATACCTCTAAGCTAGATAGCCAGCAGTGTGCCAGTCAGCAATTTCAAAGCCTACATCAAAAAATCAAGGTTGAAGAAAGGCAACAAGTTGATACTTCAGATCATAAAAAGCAGCAAGTGTTCAGCCACTATGCTCCTAATCCCTCTCCTGGCCAGGATCTAAATAGCAACACACCAGACTTAGCTAAGTTTTTAATAAGAAGTCAGCTGATTTCAGGTGGTTTGACCAAATTTGATGATCAGCCATAAAACTTCCTCGGCTGGAAGACAACATTTACAAGTGTTGTGAAGGGACTTGATCTCTCTGCCCATGAAAAAATTGACCTGCTCGTAAAATGGCTAGGTCCAGAGTCGAGTCATCAAGCTCGCAGGATGAAAGCCGCCAATGTCCATCAACCATTGGTGGGTCTCAACCTCATTTGGGAAAGACTGGATGAACTTTATGGTGCTCCAGAGGCTATAGAGAAGGCTTTCTTCGCGAAACTGGACAACTTCCCAAGAATAGGCAACCGCGATAACCACAGGCTTCGAGAACTTGGGGATTTACTGTGCGAACTTGAAGCTGCTAAGGAAGGTGGTTATCTCCCAGGATAAGCCTATCTGGACACGGCAAGGGGAGTAAGTCCCATTGTAGAAAAATTGCCCTTCCATTTACAGGATAAATGGATGACATTTGGATCAAAATATAAGGAAGATCACAGGATATCTTTCCCACCCTTTTCAGTCTTCTCTGAATTTGTAAGGAGACAAGCCAAGGCAAGAAACAATCCAAGTTTTCATGTGACCAATACAGTTGCACCCGATCTCTATCTTGTAATCTCAATTACAAGAATCCTGTGTCTGTGCATAAGACAAGTGTGAGCAACAAGGAAACGACTACAGATAGAGAGGGGAACCAAACAGAAGACGTGAACATGCTATGTCCCATACATAAAAAACCACACGCACTTAAGAAGTGCAAGAGCTTTCGAGCTATGCTCTTGGATGACAGGAAGAAATTCCTCAGGGACAAGGGAATGTGTGTTTTCGCTGCTGTGCTTCAGTTTACCACCAGGCCAAGGACTGTGGCGCTTCAATCAAGTGCGCAGAGTGTGGAAGTGAACGTTATGTGGCCGCACTGCACTTTGGTCCTGCTCCAAGAGAGTCAAAGGAGCCGGTCTCTTACAAGGATCAAAAAGGTTTAAGAGCAGAGCCCTTCCGAGGTTCATGGCGGGGACCACACCCAATGATGAACAAATCCTAGCGGCTAAACCATTGTGTACACAAGTTTGTGGTAAAGGCTTCAGAGGGAAGTCATGCTCGAAAATATGTCTGGTTAATGTTTATCCTGAAGGTTGTCCAGAGGAGAGTAAAAGGATGTACGTGATCTTAGATGATCAGAGTAACGTTTCATTGGCCAAGACAGAATTCTTTGACGAAGGGACATTCTCCAAGTCCACAAGGTGCGTCGGCAGTATAAGGGCCCAGACAACGCTCCATTTGCCCAGAAGCATGATCTTGGGTGGGTCATTGTTGGTGACGTCTGCCTGGGTGGAGCCCACGCCCCTACCGAAGTGAAAACCTTTAAAACATGCTTTATGGACAATGGCCGTCCCAGTTATATGCGTGCTTGTGAGAACCTTGTCAAAATTAAGGAGGATTTCAGCCAGACCCTTCAGCAGAACAGCTCTCTACCTTGGCCTCGTTCTCTGGAGCACAAGAGGAACTCCTTGGTGCAACAGTCTTCCAAAGGACTGAAAAAGACAATCAGTTAGCACCTTCAATCGACGATTTGACCTTCCTACAGCTAATGGACAAGGGGTTTGTTAAGGATGAAAGGGGCAGCTGGGTGGCACCTTTGCCCTTTTGAAACCCAAGGAAGCCTCTCCCTAACAACAGGCAGCAGGCACACCAACGGCTTATGTCGGCTTATGACTAGTAGCTCCCCAGAATCCCGGCTGGCTCCTGATCTCCTGATCCCTGGCTGGCTAGCAGCCCTCCTGATCCCCGGCTGGCTAGCAGCCCTCCTGATCCCCGGCTGGCTAGCAGCTTTCCTGATCCCTGGCTGGCTAGCAGCTTTCCTGATCCCCGGCTGGCTAACAGCTTTCCTGATCCCCGGCTGGCTAGCAGCTCTCCTGATCCCCGGCTGGCTAGCAGCTCACCTGATCCCCGGCTGACTAGCAGCTCTCCTGATCCCCGGCTGGCTAACAGCTCACCTGATCCCCGGCTGACTAGCAGCTCTCCTGATCCCCGGCTGGCTAACAGCTTTCCTGATCCCCGGCTGGCTAGCAGCTCTCCTGATCCCCGGCTGGCTAACAGCTTTCCTGATCCCCGGCTGGCTAGCAGCTCTCCTGATCCCCGGCTGGCTAGCAGCTCACCTGATCCCCGGCTGGCTAGCAGCTTCCCAGATCCCCGGCTGGCTAGCTGCCCTCCTGAATCCCGGCTGGTGTCCAGCCCCCCTGAACTGGCTATAACCGCCCCTGAGACTTTGCCGGTTTCCGGCGCCCCTGAGGCTGCCTGGGAGACTCCCCCAGTGACTTTGCTGGTCTCCGGCGCCCCTGAGACCACCCCAGTGACTGTGCTGGTCTCCGGCGCCCCTGAGACCGCCCCTGAGACTTTGCCGATCTTCGGGTCCCCTGAGACTTTGACGGTCTCCGGCGCCCCTGAGACTGCCCCTGGGACTTTGCCGATCTCCGCCGACCCTGAGACCGCCCCTGGGACTTTGCCGGTCCCTGGCGCCCCTGAGACCACCCTTGAGACTGCACCAAAGACTTTGCCTTGGTCCTGCCCCCCAGAGACTTTGCCTGTGTCGGTCAGACCAACTCCTGCCCCTCGTGCCCAGCCGGCAGTCAGACCCACTCCTGCCCCTCGTGTCCTGTCGGCACCCCTGGCGACCTCTGTTCTGGTTGCCGGGTTGGCTGACTCCAGCCCTGCTGACCCGCCGCCCGGCTCCAGCCCAGCTGACCCGCCGCCAGGCCCCATCCGAGCTGACCCATCACCTGGCCCCAGCCCAGTGGACCCGTCGCCTGCTCGGCCCCCGGAGGGGCGCTGCCCTCGACGTCCAGGTAGGCCGCCTGAAGGATTCTGCCCTCGCCGGCGGCCGCCTGAAGGATTCTGCCTTCGTCACCGGCAGCCAGACGGCTTCTGCCTTCGCCGCCCGCCGCCAGACGGCTTCTGCCTTCGCCGCCAGCCGCCTGAAGGATTCGGGGCATCAGGATTCGCTGATGCCCCCTGTGCCCAAGTGCCCATGGTTCCCTGTTGCCGAGGCCTGTCTCTTCCCTGTTGTCGAGGCCTCTCTGTTCCCTGTTGCCGAGGCCTCCCTGTCCCCTGTCCCGGGGCCTCTCTGTTCCCTGTCCCGGGGCCTCCCTGTTCCCGGTCCCGAGTGGCCCCTCTCTGTTCCCTGTCCTGGGGCCTCCCTGTTCCCTGTCCCAGGGCCTCTCTGTTCCCCATCCCGAGTGGCCCCTCTCTGTTCCCTGTCCCGAGTGGCCCCTCCCTGTTCCCTGTCCCGGGGCCTCTCTGTTCCCCGTCCCGAGTGGCCTCTCTCTGTTCCCCATCCTGAGTGGCCCCTCTCTGTTCCCTGTCCCGAGTAGCCTCTCTGTTCCCTGTCCCGAGTGGCCCCTCTGTTCCCCGTCCTGAGTGGCCTCTCTGTGCTCCAGGTTCCCAAGTTCCTCGGCCTCATTGACTCTCTGCCTCCCCTGGACCCTCTTTACCCTTCTTGGGCTTTTTTCTGGACTTGTTTTTGTTTCCTCTTGGCCTTTTGGGATTTTTTGTTTCGCCCTCCCTGGGTTGTTTTTTTGTTCTGATTTGGATGCCTGGTGTCGTCCCTTGAAGAGGGGGTACTGTCATGGTTTCGGTGTTTTGCTTTGTATTTTGTTCTATTTCTGTTGCCTTGTTTGTAGATTTCTGTATGTATCCTGTTTTGTATATTTGTGTTGTGTATATTTCTGTTCAGTTATCTCCCGGTTCATTGTGTAGGTTTCTGTTTACCCTGTTTTGACTGTGTTCTGTGTATTGTGTATTTCTGTTTCCTGTTTTATTTTGATTGTCTGGTTTTCCGTCTTGTCATGTCCAGTTTTACTTTCTGTGTTTTCCCGCCTTTGTTGATTACCCTGTCTCTCCTAATGTGTTTCACCTGCTGTGTCACCTGCCCCTCTTTACCTCATTACCCAGTGTATTTAGCCCTTGTGTTTCCCTTTCTCTTGTTAGATCGTTTTGTATCTGTTAGTGTGTTTCAGTCTGTGTGTCTGTGTGCAGTATCGCTCCCTGCGCTCCCGCTTTTTTGACATCCTGTTCTTTTGTTTGACATTCATTCTGGACTTAGTTTTTGCCTGCCTCAGTTTGTACCCCTCATGTCGTCTGTTTTGCATTTTTGGCATTCTTGGATCCCTGTTTGTATTTGCTCGGGTTTTTGTTAATAAATCGTCAAGCAACAAAACTTCTGACTGATCTCTGCTTTTGGGTCCTCAAATCTCCTGGTCCATGACACATCCACCGTGTTGTTTGTGTGTCTGTCTGTCTGTGTTGTTGTGTGTGTATGCAAGTGTCAGTCGCGGGGAGCAGCAGCCCCACCCACTGCAGAGAGCCGACAGCCAGGATTGAAACGGCAGCAACTTCAGCGACTTTTAAATCGTTACAGTCTACATTGATGGCAGGACGGTCTGAAATGGTGAAACGGTCTTTCGCGTATATATATATATATAAAAACAATAATAGTAAATCTGACATTTTGTTTGATAATTTACACATCGTTGCAGATGGTGATACTAGTATAACATAGCCTACTAGACCCCATTTGTCAGACAATTCTGAAAATATTATTCCTCAATCTCAAAAGGATTGCTGTGTAAGATTGTTCATTTTAAATTGCTCTATATCAGAGAATCACTTTTTAATTATATACAAGGCTTATGATTTAAAATAGTTACTAGAACATGGACTTTCATAACTGAAGTACTTGCCTTTGTTGTTAAAAGAAAATAATCCCTGGCAAATGTATTGCACATTTGGCAAGTTGCAGAGTGTCTAATATACAGTCTGTAATCGATTGGGTCACTCACGGTGATGGTTAACCAAAATAATAACACAGCCGACTGACAGCGTTTGATAATGCTTAATGTTAAGTCATAGCGGGGCATTAACACAACTGTACAACTGTAATTATGAGCCCGAGCCCAATTGAATCCCGACAACTTTTTAATACATGGGCCGTTATAACTGACGTTATAAAAGGACTGAGATATCTGAAACAATCTGGCCTGGTTGCCTAGTTAGGCATCAGTCTGTAGGAGGAGGTTCAAATCCTAGCAGTGCCTGATTATCAGTTGATTATCTTAACACAGTGTTTGCCTCTTTATTTTCAACAAGGGCAATAAACTTAATACCTGATTTCCCATATCCAAAAAGGTATATGTAACATTAGGCTATTATCAATATAGGTTTAAAACCACAGTATGATCCATACAGAAAGTTACATTTTATTATAACTCTCAACACTGTCCGCACAGCATGTCTCCTCCTGACTTCGTGAAGTCCACAAGGAGGTGCTGTGGCTTAGTTGGTTAAAGTTCCTGTCTAGTAAACAGGAGATCCTGGGTTCAAATCCCAGCAGCACCTTGTTGTTGCAGAGATTCCCTCTGTTTGCATCCCATCATCACGTGTACCCAATCCCCATGCTACCCATTATGCTACCCTGGTAGCAAATGAAAAAGGTAAAAAAGGATTGAAAAGGCAGACTGTTTTCCCTGGCATATTACATTTACACAGAAACACTACATTAACACAGACTTAAGATGGTACATAAAAACACATGAAATGCAGAGCAATGCAAGTTTGAGCTACAATATACACCTAGTTTATTCATCAGTCATTTCTGTTCATTTGTCACCAGCATTTACATACAGTGACCTGTTTATTTTCAACAAGGACAACAAACAAATTCTAAATATTGGAGAAAGTTGTCGACCCCGCCCCCTCCTCCCCAGACTCAAAGTTGACGGAGGTTGCCAGGCTGAGACCGCAGCATTCACAACAATGTCGCTAGACGCTTGTCTCACATAGCCAGACATTACTTCACAGTACAGCGGAGTAGCTAACGTTAAATACAGGCTATATTGACAGTCAGACCCGGAGCTCTGTACCCAACTGACAGACACACTTTTTCGGCTTAGAATTACAGTTGGAACCACTAAAAACACAACAACCTCGCCGTCCTCTCCACCCGACGGACAGACACACTTCTTCGGCTCAGAATTATGGTAGGAACCGCTAAAAGTAACACTACCTTGCCGTCCTCTCCACCTGACTGAACACATTTTATTGGCTTAGAATTACGGCAACAATCACTAAACACACTGCAAACTCACGGTCCTCTCTTCCCGATTTACAGCCCCCTTCTCTTGGCTTAAAATAAATCACCGTTGTCGGCTACGGCCGCTGAACAGGCTACACGTTGTAAACAGCCATGGCCCTCTTGCCTGGTCCTCCAGTAGCGTTAGCAGTTAGCAGGGTTAGCATGGCGGCGTTAGCAAGGACCAGTCAGGATCACTTTACTGGCTGTGTCTCAATTGTTTTTGCGAGTAACTAAATCGGGCACTCTAGCTATAGACCCTTTGCAAACACGTGACCACGACCACGTGACGACGCCATGACGGACGCCGGAAGCACAGGCTAAAGTAGTAGACGAGCGTAAAGTTTCATAGTTTCAATCAGTTTGAAATACATAAAACTAAATAAACTGTATTTATGGCTTTTTCTATTGAACAACAAGTTGTCGTGCCATTATCAGTCGAGGTAGGGCATCTGGTAGGTGGTCACAAAGAGCAGTATTTGGAGAAGCTGGATTGGATACTGACCCTTAATTCTTCCTCCGTCCGTTTTCACGGACCTCATTAAATCACAGAGCCTGCCCGACTTCAGTCCACACGATCTGTACCACTATATGGTAAACGGGGTATCCCCATATACTGGTGCTGATCTCAAAACTTTTGAAAGTCTGGATGCTTACCAGTTCTTTGTAGCTGGCTGGGTTACAGGTACGCGATTCTACGCTAACGGCAGGGGGAGGTACCTCATAATGGCAAAGATAAGACATCAATCTAGGGTTTATTTTGTATTAACATCTAGTCTTTACTTAAGTAAAGATTTATATAACACGTAGTCCATGTTTTTAGAGGACATGGTTGGTCGTGGCTACCCACATACCGTTGTTCACTGGGTATGCCAATGCAACTTCCTAATCGATGCCTGAACGCATCCCAGCTCTGGGAAGTGCAGTCATTAATTATCTATCACACGTTAATCTATGCAGTAAATCACGGAGTGTACATGATCAGTAGTAACCACACATAATTGTAACATCTAGCCATCTTCTTATCTGTGATTATATTCGCTGTAGCCTATGTTAAGATTTGACCGGTGGATATTACGACGCGATGGGCAGCAGCTAGCGAGCAGTCCAAAGCTAGCTGCAGCTAGCGAGCAGTCCAAAGCTAGCTGCAGCTAGCTCGACAGCTAGCCGGGGTAGGAGCTCCACAGACCCGCAATTAACTTGTATGACCATATTAGTGACTATGTTACATGGAAACGGATCAAATTATGTTTGGGTCCTGTACAGTAAAATAGTGTTTTAGACGGCTAGCTGTAGTCTCGCTAAGTCCCGTGGGAATTCAGTTGTAGCAGGAAAAAGGTAAATAGTAGTGTGCAGGTTGGAGGAGCGTAGTGTGTGAAGAGTGAAGATCGGAGTTGTTCACAAGGGAAGAAGTTTGGAGTAACGTAACTGGAGAATATAAAAGATACTGAACACATGGAAGAGGCGTTTGAGTTTGATGGTCGTCCTTATTTATTCGAACCCGAGTATACAGGCGAAGAACTAGCATCACAAGAGTTGGAAAGAACGAGACAGACAGAGGGGCAACTGGCAGATGAAGCATCTGCTTCAAGGACACGGATTTCGGGCAACTGGTGGTGTTTGTGTGGGTGTTGTGACCCAATGCCTACCAAGGAAGAAAGCTTGTGCTGTAAAGAGTGGGATCTCATACAGCCACGTAAACACTAAAACACTATTTTACTGTACAGGACCCAAACATAATTTGGTCCGTTTCCATGTAGCATAGTCACTAATATGGTCATAACCACTACAGTGCTCAATTACCTATTTTTGAGGGGGAAATAAAATAAAATGCTTGAACGGTCTTCTGGAAGACATGCACCAGACCAGCGGGCGCTCGTTGGATTGTTGTCGGCCGCGTGAAGCCAGGAGGGCAGGGAGGAAGCAGAGGCAGGGACGCCGGCTGCACACTAAATGGATATTTATGTTACAAATACACACAGGACTGCAGCGTGATGATTATTACCGAAGCCTGGCTGAACACACTCACTCATCCCAGACGGCAGCTAGCAGCTAACAGGGTATGTGAATTTCAACAATGGCTAAGTTGCTAAACGTATCTTGTTGTCATGTAAGGGCCCTGTTCATGTTGCACAGACATTTTAATAGCATTTTGAGTCTGTTAAGAGGCACAAAGGCACTCTTTAGCTTATGCCCCCATAACTGCCGTTTTAGCTAATGGGAGCTCTGGGCATTAGCTACAGAAGCTCCATGTTGCTAGCATCAATTCGGCTCGTGGTTTTTGCTATAGACAGTACTCAAAAAAGTATAGCGATCAAGATGAACGTAAAAATTGCCCGGAGTTCTCCTTTAAGGCGCACATTAGGGGGCGCTATGTAGCCCCCTAGCAACGCAGGAGCCCAATCACTACATAACTCTGTAGTTTCAAATATGTGTGATGTGTGCAAATTTTGGTGAGTTTTCCAGCATGCTAAGACCCTCAAAAATGCAAGTAACGTGCAGAATAATAATAATAATAATCTTAGCAAAAACAATAGGTGCCTCGCACTTTCAGTGCTCGGGCCCTAAATATAAGGTAGCATGCACAATAAATGACAAGAAGAAAAATAAATAAATATTAAAAAATATATATGTACATGTATATGTTTAAAATACAAAATGTGAATGTAATTTCAACAGCAGCACAACCTTACTGCATAATAGTTGTCTTATCTGATGCCATCACTAGGCTGATTTAAGAATTGAATTTAGGCTGCTATATTTAACAGTGAGTTCATTTCATTCAGGTGTGAGGATGGTGGATCAGGAAAGACAGGGGAAGGCAACAGGTATACATCTAACATCAGGTGGAAGTGTAGGGGGAGCCACTGATACAAACAGATTAATTTCTTAATATTATTAATATGGAAAAACTAATGAAAAATATATGACATAATGTTTTGTTAAACAATATGTCTTAGTGGAGAAGAACACAGGCAAGGAGTGAATGAGACAGACATGAGGTCGGCGATGGCATCACGTAGAGATGAGACCAGTGATGACATCAGGTAGGACTTCTATTAGTTAGACCACACAAAACTAAATGTCCAGTATGGTTTGAAGGTCTGTTGACCAACCTATTCACTCTTTCCTTTTTGGTGGGGAAATAGTGCAGACGGAGATGGAAAGCCACTCACCACTCAAATCACATCAACCAGGGGCGATGAATAGGTTGTCAATTGTCACAATTTTGTTGCCAAGGGCAACCGTTAATGTTGCTGATATACTTTAAAATAAACCAGCCAAAATTGTTGCTGCATACCCCTCTGACACTGGGTAGTTACGCCCCTGCTCCTAACTCCTGTCTAAGTTAAAGACTTAAACTAACAGAAATAAGCGTGAAACTTCCCCAGCTGATTACTGACATCAGAGACGGGGTTTGGTGAATGATATACAACGAAGCAAACAGAAGAACAGGATTGCAAGAACGAGATTGACAGCAAAGTTTTTGTCTCCGATCTGACGCTGAGTTGCAGGAGAAAGCAGGTGTAATAATCAGAGGCTGATTGCTGACGACGTGCAGCTGGACTCCTGACTCCCTCACAGCTGGCTCCACTCCTGCAATCAAACACACAGACACCAGCACAGGGAAGGAGAGGCTGCGGGCGAGAAAGTCAACAATTACCTCCTATGTCCTTTACTAACCACCTTTCCTTAACCCCGATGGTAAACGTCATGAGGTGAAGGAAAGGTGTGAAGGAGAATTCAAAAGGAATTAGGAAAAGACAACAGCGGTGCGAGGAGAATCCGACTGTCCTTACACTCGGCTGCGAGATCATGCGGAGACGGCTGATGTTATTGATGTGGGTCTGCCGGTGAAACAAGCACATCTGGATACTTCGCCTCGTGCGTTTTCACCATGTTGTTTCATGCTGGATCTCTAAACGTGGACAACCCGGTGGAAAATATTACCGCATGACCATTTTATTTCCTATCTTATTCTGCATTAATTACGTTGTTTCATGTAAAGCACTCACTGCATGTCATTTCGTTATTATAAAGTACTGAGCTTTAGGCTGTTTCTTGTACAAAAGGTCTTATCATTACTGGTTGCTCACGCTCACCCTCCTGCCCATATTTATCCACATGAATCAACTCAGATTCAAAAACAATAAAAAGTTTATATAAAATGTCATCATTTTGAGTCGATTCTGAACCAATCAGCTGTTAGATCAGCTGTGAGGCAGGTGTTTACCAGCATGCTCTGGGTCTGCCTGGGTAATGCAGTCGGTGAAAAGCAACTGCGCTGCCTGCGTCTCAAACCTGCGGCCGCCTTGATCTCGTGAGGTTATCGTAGCCCACGTGTGAATGACGTCAGAGCAAGTCGGGATCAAGTCGGACACAAATCTAACCGGCATGCAGTGGGCGGCGATTGATTCTGCGCAGACCTGGCTCATCTCGAACGAGCCTATTATATCTCCGTCCTGGCCTGGGAATGTGGGGGATCCCCCAGTCAGAGCTGATGCTAATGTGGCTCAGGAAAGGGAAGTTTGGGGCCCCCTGCTGGAGCTGCTGCCCCTGTGACCTGACCCCGATATGCGGATGATGATGGGTGGGTGGATGGATTTATCAGATATCCAAGTAATAAGCTGGATAGATCCATCTCGGAAAGCAAAATAAAACCAAATATGGATAAGTCCTCTGAAGCCATCTATTTAAAAATTTTCACCTGTACTGTATATCATTTTCTATACTACAGTAGATTTTATTCTTATTCTTTGAACTATGATCCTTAAATATTTAACTTCAAAGTTACAGGTTTATTATACACAATAATCAGAGGGTAATCGTGAATAGTGTTTATCATTCACATTTTTTCATATTTAAAGTCAACCAGAGGCTTTAGAGAACAGAGAGACTTCATTTAGTACTGCCGAACTCTGTGCTGTGCAGTCAATTCAAGTCAAAAAGTACAATTCATTAGAAGTATAAAGTATGATAATACCATAAAAGTGCAGGACATGAGCAAATGTACTAAGTTACATTCAACCACTGATCTTATATCATCTTATTAAAGAACAGTGGGTAAAATCGACTCTTAAAATGCTTTATTTTATTCTGAAGGGCAGAGGAGTGTAGCGGAAGTTGTGTTTGTGTTTCCGGGTCCTGGAAGATGCACGACCTCCGTCCCATTGTTTGTATTTTACCTCGTGATGTGGACGGCGGAGTAAAAGGCGCCAGTGTTTGGTGTCCTTCCAGAGAGAAACATCACAAACTGCTGCATGAGGTTTTAAAACTTGAAGCGAAGCTACAAAGAGCAGGTCTGTTTTCTTTCTCTGACCGGAAACGCGTTTACTGCTGTTGTTGCAGGGAGTCCGCGCGCTAAGCTAACGTTAGCCGCAGCTAGCTCCTGCTAACGTGTGTTATTGGATATGTTTTGAGCTTCGTGTTTCTATCAAACGCAGGTCGGGGAGAAGTCGAGGAGAGACACTTCAACATGAACTCTGAGAGGAAACTGTCAGCTGGCCAGCGGAGAGGTGGGAGACGTTTACAATGTTCTATATTCTTATTTTATTTTTTCTTACTTAACGTTAACATTACCCTGTTGGGTGAGATTCATTGTTGTATGAGCTGGCTCTGGTTTATAATGCCATGTAACTTTTATTATTATCTAGTTTGAAAGTCAGTCATAACTGAAAAAGTACATTAATAAGTAATATCTGCTGTCAATGCCTGAATTGGAGGACAGGAGGTGCTCCACTTTTTGCCACAGCTGATAAATTAACCACACTGCTATGCATAGCAACGGTCTGTTATTCTTAGCAACGGTTTATTATCAAGAATTAGCAGACTGCAGAATGCGTCAAATCACTGCGGTCAAGCCAGCCGACACATCGTGAACGACAGTCAAGACAGCCGACCCAGTTTTTTTGCTGTACGTGATTATAATAGCTTTACGGTAATAGCGTCTCAGAACTGATTTCAAAATAAAAGCATTCGTCTGGTACCATAGACTGTATCAAAGCCCGTCTACGGAAAGCCGTTCCACTCCCTATTAAGCCCCATTGTACCTACTTTGGTTGCAGTTCCACCAGAGTTCCACTGGGGGTGATCACGGTCCAGTGCAAAATGAATGGGACCCTATGGAGCTAGACGGCTAAATTTGTCTCTTTCGCGTGATTGTCGTTGAGAAATCTCAGATTTGATTGTAGTTTTTGCAAGTTCAACATGGATTATAGGTCGAAAGTTGAATGAACGAGTACTTATGCCCTTTCGATTTGTTACAGGTTGAGTCGTTGTTGCCCATAACACGCTAGCATTCTGCTAATGAATGCTGATTGGTCAGTGAAGGACTGATTATGATCGGAGATCCCGTTTGACGGCATCCGAAGCAGAACCAGAATGCCAGAGTGAATATTTCGGCGTGGTCTTTAAAACATTAGCAAACGTCTTTCTAGCACGTGTATTGACAGGGAGAGTCTAACCTGTTAGCTGTGTTGTCGATGCCTCGAGAGAAAAAAGGAAGCGACTCAGAGCTTCCCGTAAAGCAGAATCTCTGGCCGTATATGTGTATGACGTCATTGACATTTTAAAAGGCTTTTTAGAACAAAAAAGCCACTTTAAAACAATCTAACACCCAGCAGTGTGTATTTTCTTAGCCTCCCCTTTCAAATGCAACATTCAAATTACTAGACAAAAAATTATATTCTGAGAAAAGTGGATTTTGAGGGTTATAGCTCCATAGAGTCCCATTCATTCTGCACTGGCCTGTGAGCGCCCCCTATATGGAACTCTGGTGGAACTGCAACCAGTTCAGAAGCCGGAAGTAACGAGAGAGTGGAACTTCTTCCCATATTAGAAATTCTTTGACTGTATATATATTAATGGACAGAGCATGTGTGACGTCACCCATTGGTTTGTGGCATAGACTGTAATATATACAGTCTATGGGTGTGACCCATTAAGTATCAAGACATTCTGATGTGTAGTTTCAAAATAAAAGCCCGTCAAAGCCTCAAATATGCGACTAATTATATAATGATTTGGGATTCAATTTAAAAGGAAACGCCCTGTTATCAAAGGATAATTCCACTTCAGGGTCATAGTACACGACCCCATGGTGTGACCCATTAAGTATCAAGACATTCTGATGTGTAGTTTCAAAATAAAAGCCAGTCAAAGTCACAAATATGACAATAATTATATAATTATTTTGGATTCAATTTTAAAGGAAACGCCCTGTTATCAAAGGATAATTCCACTTCAGGCTTGTAGTACACGACCCCATGGTGTGACCCATTAAGTATCAAGACATTCTGATGTACAGTTTCAAAATAAAAGCCCGTCAAAGTCACAAATATGACAATAATTATATAATGATTTGGGATTCAATTCAAAAACCCATTAAGTATCAAGACATTCTGATAGATGTATATTTTTTAAACCCTATCCATGTAAAGATTTGTGATGTACAACATGTTCTATGTATTCTTAAGAGTTCCAGTTGTGACATGAAATTATAAATAATTATGTTTTGCATGCCTTTAAAAGCTATTTCAAAATTCTATCACTGGGTTAAAATGGAGTTACTCCTGTTTGATTTCACATTTTTCCTTTTGGCCCTATTACTCTAGCAAGTGGGCGTCATTGCTGTTCACATGTCTCCTGGTTTAAATATTCTAATCATCAATATTTAGCTTTACATTGTAAGTTATTCTTTTCTCTTTGTACGATCACAGTGGAGGATAATAATACGGTCTTGCAAGTATAGGAATCCTAATTTTGATGACTAAGACAAAGTTCGGGGTCTCCTGAGCTCCATTACTCTACAGTCCAGCCCCATCTTTGCAGAAACCATTTCACCCCACCAGGAGTTCCACTATTGAACTTCTAGGCAGCGGTATAGGGTCTTCATCCATTAACTTTGGCTTACTACTTGATTGTTCTACTTTGATGGATACTGTAATACTTATTTATTCAATTAACTTTGTACATTTTTATTTTTTAATACTCTTATACATACTGTCACACATACTCTCATACATACATGTGTCTGTTAAATACCCAACATGTATTTTTTTTTACAAATGTATTTTTTATTGTTTTGTACCGTCACAAACAACATTTAACTTTAGAACAATATAAGCTTTACATTTTGAAATTAAATACAATAAAAACAGCTGTAACCACATTGTAGTAACTACGTATTTAAAGTTAGAGACAATGAAAAAGTGAAAATAATAAATTCGTAAAAAATAAATATAATAAAGATACATTTTCAAGTATCCAGTTTAGCGTTAGCTTTTTCATATACACATTTTTTTTCTGTAAATACTTTTACTACGTTGGAGTGTGGTCTTCCATCTCCAGAAAATAAAATTTGGACACAATCCCACTTGCTTGCCCTTGCTTGTAGGAGTTGGTCTTTACCCATCCCCAGACACAGCTCATGGTTCCACCTTTGGCATGTGTCACACGTTATATGTAAAATGAAATAAGCAAAGACAATATCTTTATCATCTTAATAATAATTAGGGATAAGAGGCCATTTAGGACAATTGTTTTAAGGAATGTAGGGAATTTAGGTGGTCCGCAACGTTGTTTACGGTTTTCCTTTGTCTGAAAAAGTTTGAGAAATACTCAAACAATAGATTTTAATATATTATCATACAATATACCCCAAATCATAAATGTACAAGAAAAACTGAAAACCACTAACCCAATCAGTAGTTGGAGGCCCTGATCCTGGGGGCTTGGGGCAGAGCACATCGCCCAGTGGTTGTCTATGTCAAACACTGAAAGAAAAGTAATTTCTTCTGTTACACACACTTAATATTAACACATTCCAGTTTGTTGGCAGCTGGGATCAATTTATGTGAAGCTTCTCAACTCGATTATGAATTATCATCAACTCAACAGATATTGAATTAGTTTCAAGGACGAATCCGTCAGGTAGTCATGGTGACTGTGTAACAACACTTTTGATGCATCATTGTAACTTTTTTGTGTTTTGAATGTGTCTTTTGTTGATTAGTTCTGCGTAGTTCCGAATAGGTTCTTTTCTTTGGTGTAACTTTAGTGTCTGGAGTCTGGTTTGTGTTTTAGTAACAGCTGACTGTATTGATGTTTTCTTAGTTATGTTCATTGTTCTGTTAATTGATTATGAGTCCTGTGATTATGTGATTGGATTATGAGTTAATATGAGATATGTGTGGGATATTTGAGAAAAAAATTAGAAAAATGACTAACAAACCTGAACCATTGAGTATTCCAAGTGTGAACTTAGTCCTTGCATTAGCCATCTCCTTCTTGGATGTCCCAAAGGACATGAGTGGTGATGCAGGAAATGCTTCCATCACTGCCTTCGCCATCTACACCAACATACAGAATCAAGCTTGTAATCTTTGAAACACTGTTTTTGAACAAAAATGCAATGAATACTAATAGACTTATACAATACATGGGTTTTGTCAACAATCTTCCCTCACTTCAATCACATTAACATCAATCATAAAAAAAATAACTTTTAATGTGAATTCACTATTTGGAGATTGATGAGTTGTAGAATAGTTTTTATCATGCACAACAACTGTTGTTTGTCATGTAATTTATGATATATTCATCATCTTAGTTGACTTTAAATTATGTACTGTATATATTTAAATAACTCAATGTTTGCTGCATAGTTATACATTCATATATATATTTTTTTACATTGAATCAAAACACTGCCTGCCCCACTGAATATCTGACATGAAAGGTATTAAACACAATGTAATTTTGGACATGCAGTGAAAGAACAATGCAGCATTGTTCATATCCCCCATGGAAACCATGTTAAAATGATGGACGTCCTGTCAATCACCATCTCAGTAGAGCAACAATTGTCTTTATTAGAGAAACTGGTATTATGTATCATTCATCCAGTAGGATATGTCCTAGTGACGTTATCCATTGAATATGAAAAAATATTTCAATTGTTTTACCAATTTAGCCAATACTTCAAAAGACTTAACATTTCCATCAGTGTTTCATTCCTGGTGATAATTATTATTTAGCCATTTTCAGATAAACCATGTTTTTCCTACTGACTTTGATAGAGATATATAGGGATCAAAATTGAGATCACACGTGTTCATTACCATGGTGACGATGACCCCACAACTATTGCTGTCCTGTTGAACTGGATGGGGCATGGTTGCTCCTCTCCACTTTATAGTCCCCCAGTCATTCTTTGAATGGCAGATATTCCTCATCTTCAGGTATTCCCTTAGTAAAAACACATGGTACATGGTATCAAACCACATGCAATAACAATCAGGTTTAAAAAATAATAATAACCTTCCAATCAGCAAAGCTCTAGGACCACCCAGCCAAATAACTGCTTTAATTGACAGCTTTTTAGGACCTCTGTCTTATTCTGTTAATTGAAACATTTTAACAAAAAAAGTTGCATGATATGATTCCAGATGCTAGTGTCATCTTTGAAAATATGTTAATTATTTTACACTGATTTCTTCAGGCAAATCTACAAAAATGTCAAATAAAACCTTATGACAAAGTTGATGACCTACCGTATTCTTTTTGCAGCATTTGTGGAATCCACTTGCTCAGATGTATTTGCCATAGGAGCCACCAAAAAGACTGAACATGTGGCAGGAACTATGTACTAAAAAAAGAATTATTATTTAAAACGACATCACATACAGTAACACAAATGGATTTCAGACTGGCAGCCTAGAATCACTGACCAGTAATTTCCAATGCACTCCGCCAACATTCACAAAGGAGATTATCGCTTTGTATGGGCTGAAGTCAGTCTGTAATGAAAAATATATATATCATTTTCAGTTGAAGTTTATGTTTTCTCTTGAAAAAAAATAGAATGAATGAATGTGATGTATTCAAATCCTTAAATTTGATAAAACAAAACCTTCATGCTGTCATACTAAATAATAAAAATTTTGAAATGCAAATCAACCTGTTCTTAATAAAAATGACTTTTTTTTTTAGATCCAGACAGGGGACTGAAAACAAGCATTACCCTTGGCAAGCTGCGTTCTCTCATTCTGTCTCGTTTGCCAAAGAGTATTACACCTGCTGTGTAATGGTTCAGAATGTAAATACTCTGTCCATGTTTACACTGGTTGGCATAGAGATGGAAGAGGCCCTCCATAATCTAAATTAAAAAACATAGATAAAGACAGAAGAAGACAAAAGAAATAGAGCGGATTACACAGTAAACACAGGTTTAAATAAACAATGTAAAAATACAATCCTATTGGTATGGAAAGTTATTCTTTTATTTCAGAACTTGGAATACTTTTCTCAATAAAGTTTACATAATTAAACATTTATTTTTGATATTTTATTGTATTGTGGGTAATGTTAGAACAACCAAATACCTCGCCTGTCAGCCATCGGTGAGGTCTCAGCGAGCACAGTTCGCTGTGATGGATCACAAAACTGTGACCTGGCTGTGTGAGGGCCGGGATCACAGCAACTACAGCTTCTGTGCTCTTCCTTTTCCACAGTGACTTTAGCTTAAAAACAAATTTACACATTTTTAATACTTATATAGTCCCAAAAATACTCCTTATATTAATGATAAATTAAACTAAATTCTATATAATCAATCTCAATTACTGTAAGTTCAATTCCATTAACTTCTGTAAAACTCATAAATGAGCTATGTCACCGTAACACCAGTCGAAAAAGCAGCAATACAAAATACCTGTAATATGGTACATCCTCAGGTAAAGGTAATGTACCTATCATTAAATATATATTCAAAATACATGCAATAATGATATGCTCATAGGGCAATGACTGAAGTAATTTTGACTGAAGTAATTTTGAATATTCAAATACAATTTAAGAATACTGCAATAAGTCATGAAGATGACTCCTACCCGCTTTTCTTCCACTTCTGACATCTTCAGGTTGTCTTCCAAAGGGCGAGGTGAAAGTATCTCAGTACATGCTCTTTCCATCTCCTTGACTGATGGTTCATCATGGTTCACAAGGTGAACTATGAGGTTAGGTGTTTTTAATGAATTCTTCTCATGGAAGTCCTTGACTGTGGCCACTATGACGTCAGCACACAATGGTAGGGGCATGTTGAAGATTCCAGAGCTAATGGCTGGAATGGCAACTGACTTGAAATGGTGTTTTGACACTTGTTTTAGTATACTGTGTATGGCTTTCTTTAAACTGTTTTTTGCATTGTACAGTGCCTTTGGGGATGGATTCAGATTGAGTCGTGGGCCGACAGCATGAATTATTTTTGTACAGGGGAGATCACCAGCGCCTGTAACAATGGCCTGTCCCGTTTTTAATTTTCCAAACTTCCGAATGTGGAGGTCACTCTCTGCTTGTATCCTTGGCCCTCCAGCTTTACTTAACGCCAGTGCAAGCCCGCCTTTGTGTCGCAGGTCCTCATTTGCAGCATTGACAACAGCATCGACAACAAATGCTCTTAGATCGGCCTTTCAGACACATACTTCCATTTTCTGAGAAAGTTGAACTGAAAACCTCTTCACTTGTTGAACCGGAGCTGGTTTTTGTCTTGGAGACTGCAGCGGTGGAGGTGGTGGTGGTGGTGATGCATCTTCCACCAAAGTGTCACTGTCTGCGACGGCAGTTACCTCTCTATCAATCTGTAAACATGTTATGTATCAGGTTATATAAATAACTTGCATTCTACCATTTTGAGATTTTTTAATATACACAGAAATGTAATTCTTTGTTTAGCCATAAGCCATAATTTACTTACAACGGTACATTTACTATACCTTCTCCCTTGGTTTTTGGAAGGTGAATGGCTTGTGGATTGGAGTTACATATCTCCCCCTCTTTTTCTGTTGCCGTTCCTTCCATTTCTCCGTATCCACTCTGAATGTCTTCACAAGTAAGTATACTTTAGATGGAAGCAGTCATTGAGCAATTACAGAACTAGTGAGACAGAAATCTAGATTCTACAACATTGCACAACAATAATATTAATCAGTCATGATTACTTATTAAGATTGTAGAATTTACAGTACAGCAGTTTTTATAGTGTTTTTAGATTTTTAAAGAGACGACATTTATTACACATCACTGTCATGTACGGGCACAAGATCTTGAAAGGAAGTACAGTACTCCAGGCCAATGTTTACATTGTTACACTGGTGCACATAACTTTTTCAATGAGGTGAACTAGCAAATAATTTAGTTGCATACACATTTTACATTCCCCTTTTCTTTTTGTCAGTTGGCAATTATTTTCTTAACATGTTTCACTGTTGACCAGAATAAAAGATAAACAGATAAACGTTTTCTTTCATGAAATTCCAGCACTGTGAAATGCTTGTTATTGATAATCAACTCCAATGATGGGGAAAGTCAGCTTGAAAAATTAAATAATGTACCTTACCTTCTACATCATTTTACTCAAAAGAATCATCAATTCACACCTCCACAGGTTATCCAATAAATTGATTTAGATGTCAAGATTTTTGCACATGTGCCTGGAATGAGCTCACTCTTGAATTGAAATATATAAGTGGTATTTTTATGCCAACCTTTCTTCAAGCAACTGTTTTGGAGTCTTCAAACTCCTTCAGCAGAGCTGTGTGGGTCGTCTGGTACTGCACCACAAAATCATCCAGTCTAGTGAGCCTGCTTGACTAGAAACGGATATGTTTAAGATCCCACTGGCTCTTCTCCATAATACCCTGGGTCCTGTTCTGAAAAAAAGAATCACACAAACACATAGTATGTAGAACAACATGGACAGTCAAACACAAAGTTAACATTTATTTGAAAGAAAGACAGAATTACTTGTCTGTTGATGTTTCTCAGGACATTGTATCTCCTACTGCACTCTACATATGCCTGTCCTGTGCCATGCCTTCCAAGGTCACCTAAGCATTGAAATATGTTACATTATACATTCATTTATTTGCATAACAGTCATTGCACAAACTGTTTTTAATTTCAATAGAGACATTTTGCTTGTTTAAAAATTACTTACCAAGCATTATTGCAGTCCAAAGTCCTGCATATGGAAGTATATATTTACTCAGATGAGCAAATAACCCTTTGCAGAGGTAGGGGTTTGGCTCTCCATCCACATCCAGTGAAGCTTTGGAAATGACTTCTGCACAGTGCTTTCCAAAGTTGTTGTTTCCTTTGATTTCCTAAAGTGCATTGTACAATACTGATTACTAGTGTCTTTGAATGTTTAGTGGTGCAAATTTGGAGATAACACAGACCCAATGTCTAACCTTCATGATACGAAACAATTAGATTGAAATGATTTCTAAGAAGTTATTAATATGACCCTTTATTCATGAGCATGACTGAGAGTCCCTTGAAACAGATCAGAAATTCTAAACCGATACATTCTTGTAGTCACCTTTACTTCATGGAACTTCTTCTCATATCTCATAATCTATATTGTTGCTTGTGTTATTTCCCACAAGTGTATGTATAAAAACCAAAAAAAGTACTTACCTTCAAATCCTCAGCATTAATCTGCGACTTCACTGTCTCCTCAATTTGTATTCCTTTCTTTTTTAGCCAAGACTGCAGGTTCTGAAAATGTTTCTGAACATTGGCCCCACTGGATGGACTTGAAAATACAACAGCTGCACTTTCCAACATGTCATCCAGCTCACACAAGGACTTAGCTGTTGTCAGCAAACCAAAAGTGTGCATGGCCAGATGATACTGTTTTGGTGCACTGTGGGAAGGAAAATAAAAAAAGTTTAAATCTTTAAGAAAATGTGTTTCTCTAATTCAATTCAATTTCAATTCAATTTTATTTATAGTATCAAATCATAACAAGAGATATCTCGAGACACTTTACAGATAGAGTAGGTCTAGACCAAACTCTGTACTTTACAAAGCCCCAACTATTACAGTGGTTGCCTCAAGAGCAAGCATTAGCAGTAGCTATAGCGACAGTGGCAAGGAAAAACTCCCTTTTTTTGTTAGGAAGAAACCTCGGACAGACCCAGACTCTTGGTAGGCGGTGTCTGACGGCACCAGTTGGGGGAGTGGTGAATGGTGGCAATAATAGTCATAATAAAGATAGTGAAGCAGTGATCACAATGGTAGTCATAGTAGTTCATGTCATAGTAGGGCACAGCAGGGCGTTACGGGGTGTAGTGTGGCACAGCAGCCTGGGTGGACGCGGTTGGACGCGGCAGGACGCAGTCGGACACTGCGGGGAAACGCAGAGCGTAGCAGGGTGTAGTAAGTCCATAGCGTCAGCTGCACCCAGGACCCCGGTGTAGGTGCCACCCAATTCCAAGGCGATGTTCTGGGTGAAGAAGAAACAAAGGGACTCCGGGGAGAAAACTCCCCAGAGCTAGGTTAGTAACAGGCATTTCTGGGACTAAGATGCACACAAAAGGAGACAAGTGAAAAGAGAGAAGAGGGAGCGGCTCATTGTGTCCTTGGAAGGAGCTTCCCACAGCAGTCTAGAGTTATAATAGTATAACTAAGATATATATATATATATATATATATATATATATATATATATATATATATATATATATATATATATATATACTATATAACTAATCCTTAATTGAAAAACAATATTACATTGTTTTCAAGTAATCATTACCCCATATTAGTTGAATGTATGATATACAGGTCTAGTGGACATTTACTGAGAACGTTTGTTTTTCACTTGCACAGTTGAGGTTAGGAAATCTCAAGGCCAATCTGCTAAGAGCATTTAAATGTGTGATCATTAGCAAGAGCAGATCCCACCATTGTACTTTTGAGTAATAGAAAACATTTTTGGATTTAATTTTGTTCTTGTTGTTGATATTATGTTGAGAGAGTATTAGAAACTAATTGAACTTGCTGTTGTGTTTCCCCTGTACATTAAAAGGCTGATACATAGTATTTTACTTCTGAGACGTTCACAAAAAATATAAGGTTTTCCAAAAATTAATCTGTGAGTTAATGTAAATTAAAACATGAAAAAGACATAGTAGGTGATGCTTACTACTTTCGACACATGTCTTTCGCGTTCTTCATCACATGACTGAGACAGCGATGGAGAACAGGCAACCCAAAGTCCGTCTTGGTTGCTGTTCCACTGGCTATCCTGTAGTAGGCGTTGATGGTGTCATGCAGATTTTTTCGGGCAAATGTCATACAAATGGCTTGCATTAGAACCATTGACCCATCGCACATAATGAAGATGGGTGCTCGAATGCCTCTGCGTCCATAAGCCCTTGTGACATCTATTTGAAAGGCCTCTAAGAAATAGGTCACTGAGGCGGTGGTGTGGTCACAGGTCAGGTAAGTTGCAACTGGTAGTGGGGATGATTTTTTTTGGGGATTTCTGACCACCAGTTCATATACATAAAATGGAGGAGAGTCCTTTTCTTTCTTCTTGATGCTACCTGTAGCATCAAGATAAAGTATGTCCTCCCGGCATCGCTCCTGGTATATTTCTATGCTCCTTTGGGACCAAAGGAGAACCCCTTTCGGATGAAGAAGTACTTTTTGTAGAACTTCTTCTGCAGCATGGGTTCTCCTTCTTATCATTGCCTGGAGACTTAAAATCTCATTTTTGTGGAGGCGACTTTTCTTCCTTAATTCCCATGAAATTGTTTTCAAAACATTTGGAGTTGGAGCCTCATCCCTGCAGCCAGAAGCCAGTACGTCCTCCTTTTAAAGGGCCTATCTTTTCAAGGTACATGGCTCGAGGCAACTGTGACTGCAACTTTTCCCCTAGGACATTTCTTTCTCCTGCCCTGACTGGTCTTCTCTTGAGTTCTGTTTTGTTGTGGACACACATCCCCCCCTGAAAGTCAACTTTGGCTTTTAGGTCCTCCTCACTCTCTAAAGTGACTGTCACAGTGACCGGGCAGTCCTCAAAACTGCAATATCCAAGACACCAAAATTCTGGTCCTGGTTTTTGGGACCCCGAAACCTTAAGAGTGTGCCCTTTGAAAAGAATTGAGCAATATGGATGGATGCTCCTGATTCCTTTAGAAACAACATTTGTCCATTCAAGACCTTTGAATCTTCTTCGTTGCCGTTTTCTTTTGATTTGATCCCACTCCTTTCTCTCAATAAAAAAAAAAGAGGGTTTCTTTGGGACTTCAATCTTGATGTATCCATCGCTCAAGGTGTCGGTCTCGGTGCCCTAATGAAAAAATACATTGTTAGTACAAAATGTATTACATGGCGTTATACACTAAATAAATAACAATGATATATGGGTACACTGTGCTATACACAGTTTACACATTTTTGTCATAAAACTATGTAATTTAACAATAACTTGACAATGAATCTTTGTATTTAAATAAAAAATTAGGAAAAAATCATCAGTCGCAATGTGTTGTGAAACGTGCGCTTGACATGAAATGCATATGCTAAAGAACATATATTGAATATAGCATTGAAAGCAGATCACGAAAACATCTATGAAATATATATATGAATATACCATCTTTAAAAGAAAATGTTATCAATTATTTATTATAAATTTGTATTAAAATGTATAGATGTTTATCAGAGAAGGGAATTTTGATTTGTAACTCCTAGTGTACAGGAAATCTTCTAAACCAGGACAAACATCTAGAGAAATAACAAAGTAGCAATGGGAGGATAAAGCTGTATAAATACATATTTGTATTTTTATTTGTTTGTGGAATTCTTTTATTATCAACTAAATGCCTGAAAGTATAACCGACTGTTTCATCAACTGTAACTTATCAATACAAATGTCTCACATGCAGCATTGACTTAATACCTCAGAAGACTGTTGTCCAGGGTCATCAGCTCCACTAGCTGGTGGCGATGGGGACGATGGAGGTGTGTGCTTTGAAAGAAAGACAACCAACATTTAGTGTAAAGGTTTGAGCCCCCCAAAATATGATGAGAGAGCGTACACAGCCTTGACTTAATACCTCAATATGATAAGTACACACCTTTTGAAATGATTGATGTGATCTTTGAAGTCTGTATCGATTCCTAGCTGTGTTAGGAATGTGAAGTCCGGTACAAACTTGACCCCAGAGTCCATCTCTATCCGAGCAATTTGAATTTAGTTTAATGCCAGTCTTTTGCAGGTCCTCACATTTTTTTGAAATCTGTTTGTCCGAGATTTCTTTTGTTTTGTTCTATTGAAAAATAAACCATATTAGTTAAATCAAGAACATGTTTGACGTAAATTGTAACTGTAAAATGTTCATAGAATAAAGTTGCTCACCCCAAATAACTTGAAAAGGTAGACTCTATATAAAAGTAAAAAGAAGATGTTACGATAGCACCATACATTTTCTTTATGTAGAGTGCATCCTTCTGTAAAACGCAGTTTTACAGAAGGGAGTGGGACATACTTGGACAAAGGGTAGGCCTACTGTTGGCCTACTCTAGGAGTTACTTTCATGGGTTCTTGTCATCCAGAGCCATTCATTATTGCCCCAAATACTTAACATTTAATCCTACTATTTTGTGTAAAATTTTATAATACATTAAAGGGACCAAATGATTTGTCTTTTATGCAAAGATTGACTGTATATGCAGGTCAAGATTAAAAAAATAATCTTCATGAAAAGGAAGTGGCACTAAAAACTAAAAAAAGGTTTATTTTATGGCTTTAACATGTGATACTGCATTATATTTAGGACATTTTTTATACCATGCACTTTTTCATTATTCACATTAAGACCAATATGTTAAATTCTGAAGCATATGTTAATCTACGTTTTATGCTTGCCAGGTGAACGATAATATTTGATAAATAAGGAACGAAGTTTAACTCAATTAAATTCACGAGCTTGCTGTATGAGAGAGAGAGAGAGAGAGAGAGAGAGAGAGAGAGAGAGAGAGAGAGAGAGAGAGAGAGAGAGAGAGAGAGAGAGAGAGAGAGAGAGAGAGAGAGAGAGAGAGAGAGAGAGAGAGAGAGAGAGAGAGAGAGAGAGAGAGAGAGAGAGAGAGAGAGAGAGAGAGAGAGAGAGAGAGAGAGAGAGAGAGAGAGAGAGAGAGAGAGAGAGAGAGAGAGGGGGATGGGTGGAAAAAAAACTAGGCTTAGTTACTTCTCATTCTTATACATTTCCTTTGTATTTCTCTGCATAAGGAAATCATTACTACGTCTAGTAGGCCTATATGTAGGCCTACTTTTAATTTCAGTACAAGGCTACTTCTATTCGTTTTTATTAAGAAGGCTATTGTTGAATATGTAAAAGTCCTTGTTAGGATTGGAAAAAACAAATGTAACAGGTCGAATTTGACTAGAACAAGATAGCAGAAAAGGACATAAATTGATATATTAACGCACCAGCACAATGACACCAGTCAAACACAAACTTGTCTATGTTAGAATGACTCATTAACGGAAACACACTGAAGTAACTTTTAGTTAAAAATGTATGTCTTTGACCAGGGGTTTTAACTTGTTGTTAACTTGGTTCACTGTACCGTGGATGTCACACTTTGTGGCTGTGGTTGCTGTAACCTCCACTCATAAACGTTTTTATAACTTTAAAGCATTACATCTTCAAAATATACAGCCATGCGACACACCAATTGAAAGCTTAGTCTCTCATGATTCAATTAAGCCCACACAAAACGCATAAGATGATTGATAGCAGTTACACAACTGCTACAAAGTTAAAGAAAATAAAACAATACAGCCGTAAACTAAAAAATGTCTGTGACCAGGGGTTTTAAAAAAGAACGGTTCTCACCCTCGCTCTTTCTTCGACATCTTTCGACGACACTATGAAGACATTTGTAGTACATCCTCTCTCTCCTACTCGGCACTTTGCGCTCCGCTGTCACTCAATAAACGCGTACATGTGCATGCGCAGGGTGCATGGTCGGATCATGTTACATGCCCGTGATATGGCTAGGGTGTACCTGCGGTTTTGAGCCGCACAAATTTATAAAAAATTTTCTAAGAGGGTATTGTTTTTCGGTGTGTAGCCCTTGTCTCTTTTTAAACTTTAAAAATGTTTTGTTGAGATCTGTCAGTTTTCTTTATATAACCGAAAACCATAACAGAAGTCTGTGGATGTTGAGTTTAACATGTTTTTATTCAGAGCGAAAAAAAACTGAAGTCGGACAAACAGACAGCCCCGCCACTAGATGGCAGTATAACACTAATGAGAATTACATTATTACAACAGGGCACATTTCATATTGAGGTTTAGACTATACAATCAGCATTATTTTTTCATGAGTTTAATGAGATACTTCTGCTATTAATAAGTCTGTGATAACAAGGCGTTTCCTTTTAAATTGAATCCCAAATCATTATATAATTAGTCGCATATTTGAGACTTTGACGGGCTTTTATTTTGAAACTACACATCAGAATGTCTTGATACTTAATGGGTCACACCATGGGATCGTGTACTACAAGCCTGAAGTGGAATTATCCTTTGATAACAGGGCGTTTCCTTTTAAATTGAATCCCAAATCATTATATAATTAGTCGCATATTTGAGGCTTTGACTGGCTTTTATTTTGAAACTACACATCAGAATGTCTTGATACTTAATGGGTCACACCATGGGGTCGAGTATTATAACCCTGAAGTGGAATTATCCTTTGATAACAGGGCGTTTCCTTTTAAATTGAATCCCAAATTATTATATAATTATTGTCTTATTTGTGACTTTGACGGGCTTTTATTTTGAAACTACACATCAGAATGTCTTGATACTTAATGGGTCACACCATGGGGTCGAGTATTATAACCCTGAAGTGGAATTATCCTTTGATAACAGGGCGTTTCCTTTTAAATTGAATCCCAAATCATTATATAATTAGTCGCATATTTGAGGCTTTGACGGGCTTTTATTTTGAAACTACACATCAGAATGTCTTGATACTTAATGGGTCACACCATGGGGTCGAGTATTATAACCCTGAAGTGGAATTATCCTTTGATAACAGGGCGTTTCCTTTTAAATTGAATCCCAAATCATTATATAATTATTGTCATATTTGAGACTTTGACGGGCTTTTATTTTGAAACTACACATCAGAATGTCTTGATACTTAATGGGTCACACCATGGGGTAGAGTATTATAACCCTGAAGTGGAATTATCCTTTGATAACAGGGCGTTTCCTTTTAAATTGAATCCCAAATCATTATATAATTATTGTCATATTTGTGACTTTGACGGGGTTTTATTTTGAAACTACACATCAGAATGTCTTGATACTTAATGGGTCACACCATGGGGTCGAGTATTATAACCCTGAAGTGGAATTATCCTTTGATAACAGGGCGTTTCCTTTTAAATTGAATCCCAAATCATTATATTATTATTGTCATATTTGAGACTTTGACGGGCTTTTATTTTGAAACTACACATCAGAATGTCTTGATACTTAATGGGTCACACCATGGGGTCGTGTACTATAACCCTGAAGTGGAATTATCCTTTGATAACAGGGCGTTTCCTTTAAAATTGAATCCAAAATAATTATATAATTATTGTCATATTTGAGACTTTGACAGCCTTTTATTTTGAAACTACACATCAGAATGTCTTGATACTTAATGGGGCGTGTACTATAACCCTGAAGTGTAATTTATATATTAATCATATATAATTATTCTCATATTTGAATCTTTGGTGGGCTTTTATTTTGAAACTGTACACCAGAATGACTTGAAACTTCCTGGGTGGCAATATGAGGCGGTGTACGTCTAATATTACCCTGAAGTGAAATTAGTGTGTGGAAACAGGGCCTTGTCAGACATTTCCTTTGACGGTATTAGCTTTCAATGACTGTCTCTCGCTATGTATCAGACGAATGCTTTTATTTTGAAATCAGTTCTGAGACGCTATTACCGTAAAGCTATTATAATCACGTACAGCAAAAACACTGGGTCGGCTGTCTTGACTGTCGTTCACGATGTGTCGGCTGGCTTGACCGCAGTGTCAAATCAGTGTCAATTTACTGTATTATGTAAGGGATAATGTAGACTGAGGTGGTTGTTATAGCGAATACAACCCCGACAGGGTGATCAGGACCCCTTCGCACACAAAATATTGATTTAAAAAGGAGTTTATTGTTTTAAATACAATTGTATTGCTTCCGCTAAAGACAATACTCCGTTCCGTCTCTATGGTTGGAATCCTGCGTCCATAGCAACATAAACTCTGTAGCTGTTTAATGCAACCCTTCGTCTATTTCTCAACACCACCTTACGGGCTGTGGCCGTATATTTTATGGAATGCTCCCGTGCTGGACAAAGTACCCAGCTGCTGTTTTAATCACTGCAACATTAGCTGAAGCGTTGTAGTGAGCTAGCGGGCTATCGGCTGCTCTAATTCACATTAAACTGAACATTTCCGTTGACGGTGAAGTGAGACACGGTGAATGGCTTCTTTGGGAATATTTATGTTGACGTTTATGTCCTCATTCACCTCGTTTCCTTTTTGCGCAGCCGCTGCATTCGACACACCTGTAACGTAAACACGTTGCAGTGTAAGCTAACTAATAAGCGTTGTTGTCTCTCTCGTCTTCTTAAATAAATAAAAATAAAAATGGTAACTTGCCCTTTGATCTATTCCGCAACCCTCTCTAGTAACCAGACATTGATACCCTTTTTAAAAGAGTTCAGGCTGGAAATGACTTTAATATAACGATCTAACTTGTTCCACTGAACTGCCCCTATATAGGCAAAGGTTCCTTTCCCTAACACTGTCTTAAATTTATTTAAAGGACACAGGTCAGATATGCTGCCATGAAGACACGACAAAAAAATTGGGACACTACCAAACAATATTTTATGGATCATGGTCAGTCTTAACATAGTAACCCGAGGCTCCACAGGGAGCCAGTTGAGCTCAACAAATTGTGACCTACCTATATGCGATCTATGGCCCAAGTTCGGAATTACTCTTATTAATTTATTCTGTGCTGTTTGCAGCCTCCCTTTAAGTCGGTTTGTTAGGCCTTCAAACCAGGAGGTACATGCAAATTCAAAGTGGGTTAAAATGAAGGCGTTTGCTAAGATCTTTGTTGACCTTTCTAAAAATGTAGAGTTTCTGACTAAAAACTTTGTGAGCCCCGTGACTACTCAAAACCTTGTTCGCCATATTCCTGCCATCCAAGTTGTTTTCTAGGATGCAACCCAGGTATTTTACTGACGTTTTTGTACTGACCTCAACATTATTCAAACTGACCCTAAATTCCGAGCATCTACTCAGTCTGTATTTTGAACCGAACAAGATAGCCTCTGTCTTACCAAAATGTAGGGACAGCATATTGTCAATCAGCCAGTTGTTTACAGATGAAAGCTCAGAGCTCAGGGTACTCTCTAGTGTTGATTGTTGTTTATGAGACAGTGACGGACTAAAAGTGCAGAGTCATCAGCGTACAACAACAGTTCACATGGACAGGAGTCTGCCATATCATTAATGTATGTTAAAAAAAAAAGGACGGCCCGAGTGCTTCCTTGTGGAACGCCACATTCAACTACACTAGGGTCAGACAGCACTCCCCCTAAGACCACCAATTGTTCCCTTCCTGATAGGTAAGACTTAAACCACCTACAGGTGGACCTGTCTGCTCCCAAGGCCTCAAGTTTGGCAATCAGTCTGTCATGATTCACCGTATCAAATGTTTTTGAAGATTCAATAACACCATTCCGCAGAGATTTCCACAATCTATTTCCCTGCGTATGGTGTCGGATAAATACAATAGGCATGATTCAGTAGAATGTGACTTCCTGAATCCGGATTGGAATTTAAACATGAAGTTGTTTTTATTCATGTATTCATTAAATTGCTCATTGACCAACTTTTCAAAATCTTTTGAGACTGTGCACAAAATAGAAACTGGTCTGTAGTTACCAGGATCATGGCTGTTTCCCTTTTTAAAAAGGGGAACTACCATGGCCCTCTTGAGGTAATTTGGGAAAACACCCGATTCAACAGACAGGTTAAAAATATGGGAGATGTAAGGGACTATTTGGGCAGCGGCATCTCGTAAAAACCGAGGGGATAACCCATCTAACCCAGGGTCCTTAGAGCAGTCTAGCTGTAAGAGCTTGTTTTCCATCTCTCCTATCTCAACCTTCCGTAAAGAAAATGAGTTGGGCAGTGCTACAAGTTTATTATAGAATGATTTCACCCTATCTATGCTAAATAACCCAGAGGAAGGATGAAGATTTGAGACCAGCTTTTCTGCTATAGAAGTGAAGTAAGTATTAAAATGATTAGCAACCTCTTTCTTATTGAAATTCAGGACACCCTTAATTTTTCGTCCTGTGATGATAAGAAACCAAGAGGTTTCTTATCATTTATCTAATATTTAGTTGCATAACCATTATTTCTGAGAACTGCTTCAGATCTGTGTTGCATGGAGTCGAGTAACTTCTGGCACCTGTGAACAGGTA